>NC_069502.1:155476638-155659138 GCF_027579735.1 Bombina bombina
TAAAGAGGAATTGCACTCTTTATCTAAACAAAAATGATATCATAATTTAATAAACATATAATATGCTTTCTTAAAAAAAAAATCAAATAAAAAATACAGGACTAAATATTAGTGCACAAATTCGCTCTCGCTCTCTCTCTCTCTCTCTCTCTCGCGCTCTCGCTCTCTCTCGCTCTCTCTCAAGGGATATCTATAAATACTATTATGATAATAGGATGCAGAACTGAAGCATTTACAGGATGTGCAAGGGCATTTTAGTGACCAATTATCTCATAAGAGAGCATAATTATTGTTAATGATGACATTTCAAACACCTGTAGAGAATCTCATTGACCTGCTAATCATAAGCTATAGGAAAACCCAAACAATAATATTTCATTTTTTTGCTTCTTTTCTCAGCTTTATAATTATTTTTCAATGGGCAAGTGACTCATTTTCTCACATTGTAATATGATTCTTCCTAGAGAGGTGATCTGGTGTAAGTGGGTGCCACATTTATATACACCTTATTAGAACCTAATTATCATACTTCCTCTGCTTTTAATCGCTGACACCTTGTTTGCTCTCATTTTTCATTTTATTTTATTTTTTATTCCTGACCCTGTCTTTCTTTTTCAGCTACTATTTGCTGAATGGTTTTATTGTTAAACTCGCTTGGGAATCGATCACATAATTTCTTGCTGTAATGATAAGGTTGTTGTTTGTTTAAACTTAATTTATATTCCTATTGTTACATTTCCTAAGGTTTATTCAAACCTTTATCATAAACTGTATCATCAGCCATCTGGGGGTCTGTGACGGCAGGGGAGGCAAGGTTGCCAATATATTTTATCCTGTTTGGACTGTGATCTCTCCAGATGCAAGTTTTTCACATTGGGGGGCCATCTTGGGGTCCAACCTCTGCTAATTTGGCCGTTTGCTGCTTGGTTGCTAGTGGATGAGAGTCTATTGGTAAATATTTTTTATTAACATTTAGACACTCATTTAGCTATGTTTTATGCACTTTTTATAGATATTTATATATTTTCTAATATATATGGCCCTAGGACTGTTCCTTTTCTCTATTCCCCTGATGTTTGCTTTCGTCTGCTTTTTTGGCATGCTTATTTTTGTGTGTCGGCCTTTGGTTTATGCATATCAGGGTTGTGCACGTCGGGTTATTGCTTGTGCGATTAGCACACTTCCATGTATAGTTTAACCTCACGTTGGGTTAGCACACATTTACAAGGTTATGTGCATCGGGTTTTGGCGTTCCAAATGTCCTTTTTAGTTATCAGTTTTTTTCACATGCTCGGAGGAGCATTTTTTTTTTTTTCTGTCCTCAGATTTGTTTTTTTCTCCTACTTTGTTTTGCAGTTTAGCTTAGCGCACATTGTACCTCTGACAATTTTTTTAGTTTTTTAAAAAGGTGCTTAGGAGGGGGTAAGTCCTCAGGCAGAGTTAGTGTATGCTCTAGTAGTTCCTAGCCTTGTTATCTGTTTCCGCATCAGGCCTTTCTTCCCAGAGTGATTTCCAAGATAAGGCAAGTGAAGTTGTCTGTAATCCTGATGACCCACCTTGGCCTTGCAGGATTTGTTATGCAGATCTAGTTACAGTAATGTTACAAATGAAGCGAAAAGCTTTTGGGAACTCCATAAGTTTCAACTTTGTGGCCTAATTATTTAATTAGAAAAGGTATCCAGCTCAATTTTTGGATAGATATTGTACTGTTTTTTTAAAACATATATTTTTAACAGTTATCCTCTCACTGTCACAAGCTTTATTTGCCTTTCCATATAATAATCATCTTTAGTCAATATGAAATCCTTATCTAGTTTTGTTTGTTTAATGTCCTAACATACTTGTTATTAGTTAGATGTTACACATCTTGTATGAGCAAATAATGCAGGATCCCAGGGGTAATAAAGTATTTGATTCTTCTCAGGATGTTTGGTTTAGTTCCCCTGCTTTACCCCAAATTCTTTTTACACAAATATGTTTCTTATGTACAGTTCTTACAACAATTTTATGTTTTCGCACTTTTTTTCAGTTGTGTTGTGCTTAGGCTGACAGTAAATATTTAAGGGAGCAAGACTTATGCACGTGCACGATTATAATATAGCTGCTATTTGTCTCTTATTACCGCTTTTAGAACTCTTAACAACCTTCAGAAATGCCATCTTCATGGAAACATTTCAACACTTCCTGTTCATATCTGTAATCTTATGTTAAAGAAATTTTTTATGAGTTATATTTGAGTGGGGTTCTTTTTGTTTCTGTCCATATTTGTTCCCATTCATGTCATAGGAAACTGTTTTATACTCCCTTTGTTTTGTTCTTTGTGAGATGCTTTTATGGATATTGTGTACATGGATTCTTTGTCTACTATTTTATTTTGCATGTCTGTAGATCCCAGGGGCTTAAAGCCTGATTATCCAATAACACCTCTTAAAATAGTTTGTTGGAGAGTTCTTTTAAAGCTATGTGTCATTTTGGTTCATTTATTCAATTATTCAAGAGTTGCATTTGCTACGATTAAGTGTTCCTCCTCTTGTAGAAACTTTTAGAATGTTGGAAATCTTTCCTGAATGCTCAAAACTTTCAAGAGGGGCCCCCTAATCAATCAATTTTGCACTTAAAACTTTTTTTTAAATAGATATAGTTTTTTTTTTTTTTATGACACGATGAGTCCACAGATCATCTTAATTACTAATGGGATATTCACCTCCTGGTCAGCAGGAGGAGGCAGAGAGCACCACAGCAGAGCTGTTAAATAGCTCCTCCCTTCCCTCCCACTCCATTCATTCTCTTTGCCTACGTTAGTGATAGGAAGAGGTAAATTGAGGTGTTAGATTAGATTCTTCAATCAAGAGTTTATTATTTTTAAAGTAGTACAAGATTGTGCTGCTTTGTCCTAGGGTGTAGCCATAGTCCATATCAGTCTCTACAGTAGAGCTTTTGGTGGCTTTATGGGTAACTTGTGGTAACTTGTGGGACATAATTCTCACTGCACCTACCATACATGGTTTGCTGCCCTGTTTGTAAAAGTCTGATGGAAGAAAATATAGTCAGTACTTTTTTTGTTCCACAGGCCAATGTGAGGAAGAGGACCTCACAAGCTGGGTGGGCTGTCCTCCTGCGGGGCAGCTTTCTGAGGTAAGTGCTAAATTCTTTTTTTTTCTGGTAAGATACATACACTGTAAAATTTGGCACTCTATATACCCTACAATGGACACTAGATAACTCTTGCCCTAAGAGGGAGGGGGACAGTTTATCTGGCAAGGCATGCAGGCACTGGAGGACGCGGGGAAATGGCTCTGTTTTTTGTTATACAAAAATCTAGCATGTTTGCAGCTCCCAAAGGCTTATTTTACTTTATAGCCGTCTGGGAGGTTTATCCTTACACGTTAAGGGTATGTAGGGTAGGTGCAGAGCTAGTTCCGTTGGCTTTATTCATATTAGTAGCCGACTGGGAGATTAGTTCTGAAGTATGTCTGTTGCAGCATGACTGTTTTTTATCATTGGTAAAGACACGACTGCCGTTTACTTTTTGCTGCCCGGGAGTTTGATCTGGAGACGCCCACAATGGGCGGGGCTAAGTTACGCGCCATTGTTGCGCATTCCTTTGTCTCCTTCCCGGGTGTTTAGAGTGAGAGTTTTTCTGTGCTCTGGAAGCCTCCTGTGCCACACTGTAACTATGCAGCAGAGAGGTTTGCAGGGAGAGATATCATTACAGGAACATCTTCAAGTGTTGTGAATGCCTTTTCTCTGCTGCGCTGCGACTATGCAGCGGAAAGGCTTCTACTTTTTTGCACTAACATTGTAGTACTGCGGATACCTTCTCTGCTGCAAGGTGAAAATAGATGCAGCAGAGAGGATTATCATAATCAGTACGATTTTGGAGTATTCTATGGATGTCTTTTTGGCTGCATTGTAGATCAGGCAGCAAAAAGGATTTCTCAGTACGGATCAAGCGTGCTGACTAATCTGGATGCCGTCTCTGCTGTGTTGTTAGTCCTCTTGGAGTTATCTTGCCATACATTGTTTCCATCTGGGCTTGTCAGGTGTGTTGTCAGCTTTTTCCATGCTGCAGGGAGAGTCCACGGCCCCGTCCGTTTTTTCTTGTCTAAGGACGGCCCCCTATTATTTATTTTATTCTTCTGGCACAATTTATACCCTGATTATTTTCTTACTTTTCCTTGTTCCTTTTCCGGCAGAATGACTGGGGTAATGAGGAAGTGGGAGGGATATTTAAGCCTTTGGCTGGGGTGTCTTTCCTTCTTCCTGGTGGCCAGGTGTTGTATTTCCAAACAGTAAGGAATGAAGCCGTGGACTCTCCCTATCCGGAAGGAAAGGAATTTATCTGGTAAGCATAAATTATGTTATTTTATTTATAAAAACTTCAGTGCACTCATTAGTGGCATATGAAAGCCTACTTTTCACTCTTTCTTTGTGTCTTCAGCCTATTTAAAATTTCCAAGACTTAGGATGCAATGTGTGGTTGATGCTTCTGATTGGCTCATTGGTTCAGGGTTCACGGCTCTGTAATTAAATCAGGTGGGAGCACAGGACCCAGGCAGCATTTGACGGGGTGGCACATAGGGGGATTTTTTTTTTTTTTTTACAAAAAGAAAATCCATTCACAAACTAGGGTCCATAAGGGGGGCGTTAACATCCTCTTGTTAGAAATTTGAATCTGTTGAATTTTGTAATTTTTCAGACTTTGCGCTCACTTTGATTAGGTTTAGACCATAGGAGACACAGAGTTGGCAACATGTTTTTATTATTGGACCCAAGCAGCATAATGTTCTGAGTCGGACCTGCACTGGTTTTGTTCTGTACAAGGGTTGCAAGGCATGTGACTCCTGAGCTTGACTTCTGCAGGGGTTAAACAAATTGTTTACAAGGATCAGTAATTAAAATAAATCTCATGCTGTAATGAATGTAATGAACATGTTACAATCAGAATGCCATTGTACAATAAAAAAGTACTGCCACACTTTCTCTTTCATAAATTTATATATCCTCATGTTTCATATTTTTTTTACTTAATTTCAACATGGACCCTATCTTTCTTAAATGGACAGTCAAAATTAAACTTTCAAGATTCAGATAGGGCATGCAATGTTCAACAACTTTCCAATTTACTTTTATCATAAGATTTGCTTTGTTCTCTTGGTATTCTTTGTTTAAGGCTAAACCTATGTAGGCTCATATACGCTAATTTCTATGCCCTTTAAGGCCACCTCTTATCTCAGTGTATTTTGACAGTTTGTTTTACAGCTAGACAGCACTAGTTCATGTGTGTCATATAGATAACTTTGTGCTCACTCCAGTGGAGTAATGCAGGAGTCAGCACTGATTGGCTAAAATGCAAGTCCATCAAAAGATGCACTGAGATATGGGGGGTAGTCTGCAGAGGCTTAGATACAAGGTAGTAAAAAAAGTATATTTCTTTCTAATGGTAGTGAGAGTTCATGAGTCCTTACTCTTGGGATTACATCACCTGTACACCAGGAAAATGCAGAGGCAACCTACCAGAGCTGCAAATATCCCTCTGACTTCCTTCCTTCCCTCCAAGTATTTATTTGCCTCGTCAAGCAGAGGGCAAGGAGAGAGCTGTTCACATAAGATTTTATTTTTACCCTCAAATGATAGTTCCCAGAAAAGAGGGTATAACATTAGAGGTTGGTACAATATAAATATTTTTTGTAAAATATTGTGCACTATAATGGTCACAGGTGTTGCTGGGACGTTCCCATGCCTCCTTCTTCTTTGGCCAGATGTATGTACTTCTCTGCTAGAGACCTGGTTGTTGTAGTAACAGTATGGGATCTTAGGGTGCTTAGTAAGTACATTTTTGCTGTATTACTGGATTCAATTTTATTACCCTCATTTTTAGTTTTGGGTGACTGTTCACAGTGGCAGTTTGGGCACAAATTGATAGGTTTTTGCTGCTGTGAGGGTCAGGAATTAAGATATACTGTATGGATTGGGTATTTAGAGGAGAGGGTCAGGCTCACCCTCACTATTATGCCCAATATAGAGAACCTTCAATTATGGGGTTGTCTCTTATTGACCACCAGCTCCGGTATCTCTACAATCTGGTCGCCTTGTTTACAGGCCGGTTCTCAGATGAATCGGTGGTGTGCTGCAATGGCGGTGTGCTATGCTGCGTAGCAGCAATCCGGGATGCAGGGGTTAAATTTGTCGGAACAGAAATGTTAGCTGCTGTTTAGCTACAGCTATGCACAGCATGTCTTCTCTAGTCCTCCGGAGTGGGTAAGGCACTTTACCGGAGCATAGGGAGTACAGTGATTACTGCATAGAGCGTGTACACTGCAGCTGCAAAATTTTGGGGCTGCAGGGTTCTTTACAATAGTGACAGCCTAAAAGCTTGCAGTTTAGTGCAGGTCACACTATACATTTTTGGGGCTGTGGGGTGCTTTTAAAGAGCACTTGTAAGTAGTTTATTACTTTTCAGAGGACTCTGTTTCTAGACACATGGGCTTACTGTGAACTTTTTTAGGGGGCTCTCACACTAAGATCACAACTTTAATGCTTGCTGGGGCAGCTTATTAAATATATTTTTCTCGTGGGAGTTGGTGTTATATATTTTCTCTTGATTATAGAGCAAAGTGGTCTTGCTGAAACCAGCACAATTTCATCTGAGGACACCCCTTTGGAGGTTGTTCTTCCCACTAATAAATGTCTTTTGTGTAAAGATGTAAAAATGTGTTCACCTGCTCAGCTTTGTGGAAATTGTTTCACGTCTGATCTACAGTCTCATTCTCAAACACCTAGTTCCCCTGTGGTACCGGTGACTCAGGGGGAATTTGAATTTTCTTCTAGTTTTAAGACTACTTTACAATCAGCAGTATCTGAAGTTCTTGAGGCTATACAGCCTCCAAGTTAGCGTAAACAAAATCACTGCTCTCCAGAAACTAAGGATAATGTCTCTTCTGGCACTGCGCATATAAGACAATATTTTTCAGTCTTTCTGATCAGGGATTTCTTGGCATTCAGTGAAAATTCCTCGGATTCTTCAATTCCTCCAGGAAGACCTAGATAAGGGCATATCATCTAGCTCAATCAAAGGTAAAAATGTCTGCTTTGTCAGTGCTGTTGCACAGAAAGTTAGCTTGGTTACCTGATGTTCAAGCATTTGTTCAGGCTCCCAGTAGAGTTAGACCGATCGTCAGGCCTATTTCTCCTCCTTGTAGTCTTAATTTGGTGTTCAGGTGTTGCAGTAGCCTCCGTTTGAACCCATGCATTCTTCAGATATCAAGATGAAGACTTGAACGGTATTGTTTTTGTTGGCTAACGCTTCTGCTTGTAGAGTTTCAGAATTTTCAGCCTTGTCTAGTGAGCATCTGTATCTGCTATTCCATCAGGATAAGGTTGTTCTTCAGACTAGCAGGCCCATTTATCAAAGGTCTTGCGGACCTGATCCGACACTGCGGATCAGGTCCGCAAGACCTCGCTAAATGCGGAGAGCAATACGCTCTCCGCATTTAACATTGCACCAGCAGCTCACAAGAGCTGCTGGTGCAACGCCGCCCCCTGCTGACTCGCGGCCAATCGGCCGCCAGCAAGGAGCTGTCAATCAACCCGATCGTATTCGATCGGGTTGATGTCTGGCGATTCCTGTCCGCCTGTTCAGAGCAGGCGGACAGGGTTATGGAGCAGCGGTCTTTTGACCGCTGCTTCATAAGTTGTGTTTCTGGCGAGTCTGAAGACTCGCCAGAAACACGGCCCTTCAAGCTCCATACGGAGCTTGATAAATGGGCCTGTTAGGCTAGTTTCCTGCCCAAGGTAGTGTCAGTGAATAATATTAATCAATAAATTGTTGTTTCTTCTTTTTGTCCAAACCCTAGCTTGTCTAAGGAACGGTTATTGAATAATTTGGTTGTGGTTAGGGCACTAAAGTTTTATATTCAGGCAACTAGAGATTTTTGTAAATCTTCCCATTTATTTGTACTGTTTTCTGGTAATCGTAAAGGGCCAAAAGGACACAACATTGTCTTTGTCTTTTGGTTATGAAGTCTGATTCGTTAAAGGGACAGTCTAGTCAAAATTAAACTTTCATGATTTAGATAGGGAATGCAATGCAATGCAACAACTTTCTAATTCACTTTTATTATCAAATTTGCTTTGTTCTCTTGGTATTCCTTGTTGAAAGCTAATGCTTGGCAGGCTCATATGCTAATTTCTAAAACCTTGAAGGCCACCCCTTATTTCAATGCAATTGGCAGTTTTTCACTGCTAGAGGGCGCAATTTCATGTGTTTGATATAAATAACACTGTGACCACGTACTGAATTTACAAGTGAGAGGGCACTGCTTGGCTAAATGCAAGTCTGACAAAACAACTGAAATAAGGGGGCAGTCTGCAAAGATTTAGATACAAGGTAATCACAGAGGTAAAAAGTATATTAATATAACCATGTTAGTTATGCAAAACTGGGGAATGGGTAATAAAGGGATTATCTATCTTTTTAAACAATACCAATTCTGGAGTAGACTGTCCCTTTAAGCTGGTCAACAACCACCTTCAATAATTACAGCACATTGTACTCGCTCGGTTTCCACTTCCTGGGCTTTCAAGAATGAGGCCTCTGTAGAGCAGGTTTGTAAGGCCGCAAATTGGTCGTCTCTGCATACCTTTACAAAATTTTATAATTTCAATGTTTTTGCCTCCGTGGAGGTCGCCTTTGGCAGTAAGTTTCTTCTAGCAGTGGAACCGTGTAAATAGGTGCCTGCCTTACCTTTTCCCACCCAGTTTTTTTAGTGGACTCCACAGCTTGGGTATTGGTTCCCAAAAGTAAGGACTCTTACTATCATGAGAAAGAAAACACAATTTATTTTTACCTGATAAATTAATATCTTTTTTGGTAGTAAAAATCCACGAAACCCACCTAATTTTTTTTTTTTTTCTGGTAGTGGCAGTCCAAGTTTGCACCTCTTTACCATACTATCTTCTTATTTTTTTTCTTTCTTTGGCTATAAGACCAACTGGTAGGGAAGGGGAAGTGGGAGGGATATTTACAACTCTGGTAGGTTGTCTTTGCCTCCTTCTGGTGGACAGGTGATGTAATTCCAAGAATAAGGACTTGTGGACTCTCAAGAAATAAATTAATTTATCAGGTAAGAATACATTTTGTTTTATATTTCTGTGTTGGTTACACAAAACTGGGAAATGGGTAAGAAAGGGATTATCTATCTTTTTAAAAAAAAATAAACATTTTCAAGTAGACTGTCCCTTTAATCTTGCGTGCATTCACACCAGCAATTATTAGTGTCAGTAGTGTAACTAATTTATTTTAGTACAAGACTGTGTGTATGTTTAAGCTGTATGTTGGCTATACTAACAGTATCCTTTTCCTTCTAGGCCGACTGTGCGCTCTCCCTGGTACGCCTTGGAAAAGAGAGAAATGTTCCTGGCCTGCAGAAGCTAACTGATGACCTGGTCACGCTAGAGACACTTGTGTACGAGGCTGATTGCGATGTGTCCTTGTCTCTAAAAGACTTGCAGCAGATCAAAGACATTGATAAGCTCTGCTTGTTATTGGCAAATGTATGTGATTCCATCATGAATATATATTGACATCACTATTTGTTTATCATAAATGTGAAATCATTTAATCAATATCATTCTTCTAATAATAAATTAAACAACATATTATGCAGCATTGCCTATCAAATAGAGCAGTGTCCCAAATTAATCTATTTTTATACCTTTGCAGAAATATTCTTGCTAGGTGCACTTTGTACAGTTTCCTTAGCAGATGTAATATTTACCAGGCACGATTAAAGATGTTTTTTCTTAATCTGCTCAAACTCCCAGTTCATCCCTGCTGAAATCTTTCTCATTTAATGATTTGGAAATACAGTTTCTGCAGTTACAATAACACCTAATGATCTGACTAAATAGCTGCTGCAGCAGTCCAGTTAAATGCAGTCAGCATATTTGGCAATCTTTTTACTTGGATGACACAGGGACAAGGTGTATCAGAGATAGATCTACATATCTGAGATGATGACTTCTACCTTGTATAATGTGTACGTTTACTCGCTTACACCACATATAGACTGACAAGATTTTCGCCTTGGTACTATAAAAATGTTTTCTAATAAAAATAGAAATAAAATCGCAGAATTATTTACTTTTTTTTTTTTTACCAGTAATATTAGTTTTTGTTGCGTTCAGTTTTAGCAGTATTATTTTTTATTATTTTCCATATTTTAGTCTGCAACATTTTGAAAGAGCCATTTTATAGCGCTACTGAAAACTGTTTATTGACCTTTTTCTGAGATATTCAACTGCTTTGTAAAAACATATTAATATTTATATCATCAGGACACATTTTTCCCTTGCCTGTGACATATTTTTACTTTTTGTTTTACATTTTATTGTTTTTGAGATGTACAGTGCAGTGTATGTACCTTTTCAAATAATACTCTGTAAAATAAGCTACACTATCTTGTGAGAGGCATTGCTTGACATTTTGCAGACAAAGTCATACTAATTATTTTTTTTTCCCTTCATGTCCGCCAGTCTTCTGATGAAGACTATGTGAAAAATGCATTTCAGTGGATGGTGCCTTTCCTTCATCGTTGCGAGGCTCAAACACCAGGGTTTGCCAATACACTTCTGAAAGAATATTTAGTTACCCTGGCAAAAGATGACCTTAAACTTCCTTTGAAGGTTTTTCAGCATTCCAAACCAAATGTAAGCTTGATGTACTTTCCTGAATTTCTCTGCTTTGCTTCCTCATCCAGAAACACTCAAATGGGCACAACTACAGTCTTTGAATATAACAAGATCTTGTATCAACATCTTATGTTTATTCATGATTTTCACAGTAGCTTAGAAGCTTAGATATTGTTTTCCATTTTTAAAGAGAATCTGTCTTTATTGTCTGTCACTGCTTGCAAAATACCAAAATAGTGTGATGAAAATTTGAGCAACAGACAGTAAGAAGGTGCACTACACACAAGAAGTGGAATAAGAAAGTTGTAATAGACCGTGATCCTAGGCAAAATGACTTGGCTTTCTTTCTTTCTCAACCCACAGAAAAATGGATCTGTACATATTTGATTCAATTAATATAAAATTTGAGTTGTTGAATATTCTTACACCAAGATGTTTTGAATATTATTACTAGTACAGTTTGCCTTCCCCATAAATAATTCTTGTGTTTACCATTTGCTTTGGACTTAAAGGGACATTAAACACGAAATAAATTCTAGATAGAATGAAGTAGTTAAATAAAAGTTAAGTCTGATAATAACATGTAGATGGATTTATTTAAGTTAATTAGTTGTTTTAATATTGACAAAATAAGTATAATATTTTAGTATCTATAAAACAATGGGGGCTGCCATGTTGTAACTTAGGTTTCTATCTCTGCTGTGGCCAATTAGAAACAGTTATAAATAGGTCACTAGAGTGTGCCGCCAATGACTGTGTGGAATATAACAATATTCTGCACTTCTATTTCTAACAGGAACAGAAATGTTCACAATTTCATAATGGAATTACAGGAAAAAGGGACAAAATAATTAATAAAAATATATCGCAAAGTTGTTTTTATAGATGCAATTTATTAATTTTTATTTCCTTCTCAGTGTTTAATGTCCCTTTAATGAAGTTGTGATTGCATGTTTCTTTTGCGTAATATGTGTCATTATGGCACTAGTTTGTGTACCTACACAAAATAATGACAGTATTCAAATGCGTTCCATTTACAAATCTATTCTGGGGAGTTTATTTTTATGGAAGAAATACATTTTAACCAGTCTATTAATTTGATTGAGCTAACATACATATTGTCTAATATGTTTTCTTAATCTTCAATTCTGTCATTGGTTAAAAATCTGAATATTTATCTTGAAATGACAGCGCCTAGGGTTAGGTAGTGTGGTGCAGAAAGGTTTTAAATTCATTGATTTGTTGTAACAGTTGCTATTGTTAATTATATTGCAAGTACTGGCTAATTGGGATTTAATTGTTATTTATCACCTTTATATTGCTGGAGTTAAACGTATCCGGTGCACTACCATACATTTTCTTTCATTGTTCTTTTAAGTACTTAAAGGGACAGTAAGCACCTTGCGCTTACAAGATTTTTCCGGCTGCTGTTATAAATTAAAGAGACAGTCAACACCAGAATTTTTGTTGTTTTAAAAGATAGATAATCCCTTTATTACCCATTTCCCAGTTTTGTATAACCAACACAGTTATAATAATACACTTTTTACCTCTGTGATTAACTTGTATCTAAACATCTTCTGACAGCCCCCTGATCACATGACATTTTATTTATTATCTATTGACTTTTATTTTAGCCAATTAGTGCAGTGTGTGCACTGCCACCATTCACGGGCGTGCTCACAATGTTATCTATAGGGTTTACTTGAACTAGCTCTCCCCTGCTGTGAAAAGCAAATACAAAAGCATGTGATTAGAGGCGGCCTTCAAGGGCTTAGCAATTATCATATGAGCCTTCCTAGGTCTAGCTTTCAATTAAGAATACCAAAAGAACAAAGCAAAATTGGTGATAAAAGTAAATTGGAAAGTTGTTTAAAATGACATGCCCTATTTGAAACATGAAAGTTTTTCTCCAACATAGGTGTGTCCGGTCCACGGCGTCATCCTTACTTGTGGGATATTCTCTTCCCCAACAGGAAATGGCAAAGAGCCCAGCAAAGCTGGTCACATGATCCCTCCTAGGCTCCGCCTACCCCAGTCATTCTCTTTGCCGTTGTACAGGCAACATCTCCACGGAGATGGCTTAGAGTTTTTTAGTGTTTAACTGTAGTTTTTATTATTCAATCAAGAGTTTGTTATTTTGAAATAGTGCTGGTATGTACTATTTACTCAGAAACAGAAAAGAGATGAAGATTTCTGTTTGTATGAGGAAAATGATTTTAGCAACCGTCACTAAAATCCATGGCTGTTCCACACAGGACTGTTGAGAGCAATTAACTTCAGTTGGGGGAACAGTGAGCAGTCTCTTGCTGCTTGAGGTATGACACATTCTAACAAGACGATGTAATGCTGGAAGCTGTCATTTTCCCTCTGGGATCCGGTAAGCCATGTTTATTACGATTGTAAATAAGGGCTTCAAAAAGGGCTTATTAAGACTGTAGACTTTTTTTGGGCTAAATCGATTGATTATTAACACATATTTAGCCTTGAGGAATCATTTTATCTGGGTATTTTGATATAATAATATCGGCAGGCACTGTTTTAGACACCTTATTCTTTAGGGGCTTTCCCAAAGCATAGGCAGAGCCTCATTTTCGCGCCGGTGTTGCGCACTTGTTTTTGAGAGGCATGGCATGCAGTCGCATGTGAGAGGAGCTCTGATACTTAGAAAAGACTTTCTGAAGGCGTCATTTGGTATCGTATTCCCCTTGGGGCTTGGTTGGGTCTCAGCAAAGCAGATACCAGGGACTGTAAAGGGGTTAAAGTTCAAAACGGCTCCGGTTCCGTTATTTTAAGGGTTAAAGCTTCCAAATTTGGTGTGCAATACTTTTAAGGCTTTAAGACACTGTGGTGAAAATTTGGTAAATTTTGAACAATTCCTTCATGTTTTTTCGCATTTGCAGTAATAAAGTGTGTTCAGTTTAAAATTTAAAGTGACAGTAACGGTTTTATTTTAAAACGTTTTTTGTACTTGTTATCAAGTTTATGCCTGTTTAACATGTCTGAACTACCAGATAGACTGTGTTCTGAATGTGGGGAAGCCAGAATTCCTATTCATTTAAATAAATGTGATTTATGTGACAATGACAATGATGCCCAAGATGATTCCTCAAGTGAGGGGAGTAAGCATGGTACTGCATCATTCCCTCCTTCGTCTACACGAGTCTTGCCCACTCAGGAGGCCCCTAGTACATCTAGCGCGCCAATACTCCTTACTATGCAACAATTAACGGCTGTAATGGATAATTCTGTCAAAAACATTTTAGCCAAAATGAACACTTATCAGCGTAAGCGCGACTGCTCTGTTTTAGATACTGAAGAGCATGACGACGCTGATATTAATATTTCTGAAGGGCCCCTAACTCAGTCTGATGGGGCCAGGGAGGTTTTGTCTGAGGGAGAAATTACTGATTCAGGGAACATTTCTCAACAAGCTGAACCTGATGTGATTGCATTTAAATTTAAGTTGGAACATCTCCGCATTCTGCTTAAGGAGGTATTATCCACTCTGGATGATTGTGACAAGTTGGTCATCCCAGAGAAACCATGTAAAATGGACAAGTTCCTAGAGGTGCCGGGGCTCCCAGAAGCTTTTCCTATACCCAAGCGGGTGGCGGACATTGTTAATAAAGAATGGGAAAGGCCCGGTATTCCTTTCGTCCCTCCCCCCATATTTAAAAAATTGTTTCCTATGGTCGACCCCAGAAAGGACTTATGGCAGACAGTCCCCAAGGTCGAGGGAGCGGTTTCCACTTTAAACAAACACACCACTATACCCATAGAGGATAGTTGTGCTTTCAAAGATCCTATGGATAAAAAATTAGAAGGTTTGCTTAAAAAGATGTTTGTTCAGCAGGGTTACCTTCTACAACCAATTTCATGCATTGTCCCTGTCGCTACAGCCGCATGTTTCTGGTTCGATGAGCTGATAAAGGCGGTCGACAGTGATTCTCCTCCTTATGAGGAGATTATGGACAGAATCAATGCTCTCAAATTGGCTAATTCTTTCACCCTAGACGCCACTTTGCAATTGGCTAGGTTAGCGGCTAAGAATTCTGGGTTTGCTATTGTGGCGCGCAGAGCGCTTTGGTTGAAATCTTGGTCGGCTGATGCGTCTTCCAAGAACAAGCTACTTAACATTCCTTTCAAGGGGAAAACGCTGTTTGGCCCTGACTTGAAAGAGATTATCTCGGATATCACTGGGGGTAAGGGCCACGCCCTTCCTCAGGATCGGCCTTTCAAGGCAAAAAATAAACCTAATTTTCGTCCCTTTCGTAGAAACGGACCAGCCCAAAGTGCTACGTCCTCTAAGCAAGAGGGTAATACTTCTCAAGCCAAGCCAGCTTGGAGACCAATGCAAGGCTGGAACAAGGGAAAGCAGGCCAAGAAACCTGCCACTGCTACCAAGACAGCATGAAATGTTGGCCCCCGATCCGGGACCGGATCTGGTGGGGGGCAGACTCTCTCTCTTCGCTCAGGCTTGGGCAAGAGATGTTCTGGATCCTTGGGCGCTAGAAATAGTCTCCCAAGGTTATCTTCTGGAATTCAAGGGACTTCCCCCAAGGGGGAGGTTCCACAGGTCTCAGTTGTCTTCAGACCACATAAAAAGACAGGCATTCTTACATTGTGTAGAAGACCTGTTAAAAATGGGAGTGATTCATCCCGTTCCATTAAGAGAACAAGGGATGGGGTTCTACTCCAATCTGTTTATAGTTCCCAAAAAAGAGGGAACGTTCAGACCAATCTTAGATCTCAAGATCTTAAACAAGTTTCTCAAGGTTCCATCGTTCAAGATGGAAACCATTCGAACTATTCTTCCTTCCATCCAGGAAGGTCAATTCATGACCACGGTGGATTTAAAGGATGCGTATCTACATATTCCTATCCACAAGGAACATCATCGGTTCCTGAGGTTCGCATTCCTGGACAAACATTACCAGTTCGTGGCGCTTCCTTTCGGATTAGCCACTGCTCCAAGGATTTTCACAAAGGTACTAGGGTCCCTTCTAGCTGTGCTAAGACCAAGGGGCATTGCTGTAGTACCTTACTTGGACGACATTCTGATTCAAGCGTCGTCCCTTCCTCAAGCAAAGGCTCACACGGACATTGTCCTGGCCTTTCTCAGATCTCACGGATGGAAAGTGAACGTGGAAAAGAGTTCTCTATCTCCGTCAACAAGGGTTCCCTTCTTGGGAACAATAATAGACTCCTTAGAAATGAGGATTTTTCTGACAGAGGCCAGAAAAACAAAACTTCTAGACTCTTGTCGGATACTCCATTCCGTTCCTCTTCCTTCCATAGCTCAGTGCATGGAAGTGATCGGGTTGATGGTAGCGGCAATGGACATAGTTCCTTTTGCACGCATTCATCTAAGACCATTACAACTGTGCATGCTCAGTCAGTGGAATGGGGACTATACAGACTTGTCTCCGAAGATACAAGTAAATCAGAGGACCAGAGACTCACTCCGTTGGTGGCTGTCCCTGGACAACCTGTCACGAGGGATGACATTCTGCAGACCAGAGTGGGTCATTGTCACGACCGACGCCAGTCTGATGGGCTGGGGCGCGGTCTGGGGATCCCTGAAAGCTCAGGGTCTTTGGTCTCGGGAAGAATCTCTTCTACCGATAAATATTCTGGAACTGAGAGCGATATTCAATGCTCTCAAGGCTTGGCCTCAGCTTGCGAGGGCCAAGTTCATACGGTTTCAATCAGACAACATGACAACTGTTGCGTACATCAACCATCAGGGGGGAACAAGGAGTTCCCTGGCGATGGAAGAAGTGACCAAAATCATTCTATGGGCGGAGTCTCACTCCTGCCACCTGTCTGCTATCCACATCCCAGGAGTGGAAAATTGGGAAGCGGATTTTCTGAGTCGTCAGACATTGCATCCGGGGGAGTGGGAACTCCATCCGGAAATCTTTGCCCAAGTCACTCAGCTGTGGGGCATTCCAGACATGGATCTGATGGCCTCTCGTCAGAACTTCAAAGTTCCTTGCTACGGGTCCAGATCCAGGGATCCCAAGGCGGCTCTAGTGGATGCACTAGTAGCACCTTGGACCTTCAAACTAGCTTATGTGTTCCCGCCGTTTCCTCTCATCCCCAGGCTGGTAGCCAGGATCAATCAGGAGAGGGCGTCGGTGATCTTGATAGCTCCTGCGTGGCCACGCAGGACTTGGTACGCAGATCTGGTGAATATGTCATCGGCTCCTCCTTGGAAGCTACCTTTGAGACGAGACCTTCTTGTTCAGGGTCCGTTCGAACATCCGAATCTGGTTTCACTCCAGCTGACTGCTTGGAGATTGAACGCTTGATCTTATCGAAGCGAGGATTCTCAGATTCTGTTATCGATACTCTTGTTCAGGCCAGAAAGCCTGTAACTAGAAAGATTTACCACAAAATTTGGAAAAAATATATCTGTTGGTGTGAATCTAAAGGATTCCCTTGGGACAAGGTTAAGATTCCTAGGATTCTATCCTTCCTTCAAGAAGGATTGGAAAAAGGATTATCTGCAAGTTCCCTGAAGGGACAGATTTCTGCCTTGTCTGTGTTACTTCACAAAAAGCTGGCCGCTGTGCCAGATGTTCAAGCCTTTGTTCAGGCTCTGGTTAGAATTAAGCCTGTTTACAAACCTTTGACTCCTCCTTGGAGTCTCAATTTAGTTCTTTCAGTTCTTCAGGGGGTTCCGTTTGAACCCTTGCATTCCGTTGATATTAAGTTATTATCTTGGAAAGTTTTGTTTTTAGTTGCAATTTCTTCTGCTAGAAGAGTTTCAGAATTATCTGCTCTGCAGTGTTCTCCTCCTTATCTGGTGTTCCATGCAGATAAGGTGGTTTTACGTACTAAACCTGGTTTTCTTCCAAAAGTTGTTTCTAACAAAAACATTAACCAGGAGATTATCGTACCTTCTCTGTGTCCGAAACCAGTTTCAAAGAAGGAACGTTTGTTGCACAATTTGGATGTTGTTCGCGCTCTAAAATTCTATTTAGATGCTACAAAGGATTTTAGACAAACATCTTCCTTGTTTGTTGTTTATTCTGGTAAAAGGAGAGGTCAAAAAGCAACTTCTACCTCTCTCTCTTTTTGGATTAAAAGCATCATCAGATTGGCTTACGAGACTGCCGGACGGCAGCCTCCCGAAAGAATCACAGCTCATTCCACTAGGGCTGTGGCTTCCACATGGGCCTTCAAGAACGAGGCTTCTGTTGATCAGATATGTAGGGCAGCGACTTGGTCTTCACTGCACACTTTTACCAAATTTTACAAGTTTGATACTTTTGCTTCTTCTGAGGCTATTTTTGGGAGAAAGGTTTTGCAAGCCGTGGTGCCTTCCATTTAGGTGACCTGATTTGCTCCCTCCCTTCATCCGTGTCCTAAAGCTTTGGTATTGGTTCCCACAAGTAAGGATGACGCCGTGGACCGGACACACCTATGTTGGAGAAAACAGAATTTATGTTTACCTGATAAATTACTTTCTCCAACGGTGTGTCCGGTCCACGGCCCGCCCTGGTTTTTTTTTTAATCAGGTCTGATAATTTATTTTCTTTAACTACAGTCACCACGGTACCATATGGTTTCTCCTATGCAAATATTCCTCCTTAACGTCGGTCGAATGACTGGGGTAGGCGGAGCCTAGGAGGGATCATGTGACCAGCTTTGCTGGGCTCTTTGCCATTTCCTGTTGGGGAAGAGAATATCCCACAAGTAAGGATGACGCCGTGGACCGGACACACCGTTGGAGAAAGTAATTTATCAGGTAAACATAAATTCTGTTTTTTTGGACTTGACTGTCCCTTTAACTTTTTAGGTGAGTGTGAATTTTTTTTTGAACAGGTTAAAGGGACAGTCAACACCAGGATTTTTGTTGTTTTAAATGATAGATAATCCCTTAATTACCAATTCCCCAGTTTTGCATAACCAACACAGTTATAATTATACACATTTCTTCTGTTAAGTGTGATCAGTCCACGGGTCATCATTACTTCTGGGATATTACTCCTCCCCAACAGGAAGTGCAAGAGGATTCACCCAGCAGAGCTGCATATAGCTCCTCCCCTCAACGTCACCCCCAGTCATTCTCTTGCACCCAACGACTAGATAGGATGTGTGAGAGGACTATGGTGATTATACTTAGTTTTATATCTTCAATCAAAAGTTTGTTATTTTAAAATAGCACCGGAGTGTGTTATTATCTCTCTGGCAGAGTTTGAAGAAGAATCTACCAGAGTTTTTGTTATGATTTTAGCCGGAGTAGTTAAGATCATATTGCTGTTTCTCGGCCATCTGAGGAGAGGTAAACTTCAGATCAGGGGACAGCGGGCAGATGAATCTGCATAGAGGTATGTAGCAGTTTTTATTTTCTGACAATGGAATTGATGAGAAAATCCTGCCATACCGATATAATGTCATGTATGTATACTTTACACTTGGCAGTTGCTTAATCTGTTTTCTGACAGTTTCTGTTCTCCCTCACTGCTGTGTGTGAGGGGGAGGTGACGTTTTTTGGCGCTTTTACTACGCATCAAATATTTCAGTCAGCAACTCATTGTATTCCCTGCATGATCCGGTTCATCTCTACAGAGCTCAGGGGTCTTCAAAACTTATTTTGAGGGAGGTAATTTCTCTCAGCAGAGCTGTGAGAATTATAGTTTGACTGAGATAAAAAACGTTTATTCTGTAATTTGTTTCCTGCTTTCAGAATTTGTTATCTTTGCTAATGGGATTAAACCTTTGCTAAAGTTGTGTTATTTACAAGGATTGAGGCTATAACTGTTTCAATTTATTAATTTTCAACTGTCATAGATCTTTTGTGCTTCTTAAAGGCACAGTACGTTTTAATATTATTCTAATTGAATTGTATTTCCAAGTTACAAGTTTATTTGCTAGTGTGTTAAACATGTCTGATTCAGAGGATGATACCTGTGTCATTTGTTGCAATGCCAAAGTGGAGCCCAATAGAAATTTATGTACTAACTGTATTGATGCTACTTTAAATAAAAGTCAATCTGTACAAATTGAACAAATTTCACCAAACAACGAGGGGAGAGTTATGCCGACTAACTCGCCTCACGTGTCAGTACCTACATCTCCCGCTCAGAGGGAGGTGCGTGATATTGTAGCGCCGAGTACATCTGGGCGGCCATTACAAATCACATTACAGGATATGGCTACTGTTATGACTGAGGTTTTGGCTAAATTACCAGAACTAAGAGGTAAGCGTGATCACTCTGGGGTGAGAACAGAGTGCGCTGATAATATTAGGGCCATGTCAGACACTGCGTCACAGGTGGCAGAACATGAGGACGGAGAACTTCATTCTGTGGGTGACGGTTCTGATCCAAACAGACTGGATTCAGATATTTCAAATTTTAAATTTAAACTGGAAAACCTCCGTGTATTACTAGGGGAGGTGTTAGCGGCTCTGAATGATTGTAACACAGTTGCAATACCAGAGAAAATGTGTAGGTTGGATAAATATTTTGCGGTACCGACGAGTACTGAGGTTTTTCCTATACCTAAGAGACTTACTGAAATTGTTACTAAGGAGTGGGATAGACCCGGTGTGCCGTTCTCACCCCCTCCGATATTTAGAAAAATGTTTCCAATAGACGCCACCACAAGGGACTTATGGCAAACGGTCCCTAAGGTGGAGGGAGCAGTTTCTACCTTAGCTAAGCGTACTACTATCCCGGTGGAGGATAGCTGTGCTTTTTCAGATCCAATGGATAAAAAATTAGAGGGTTACCTTAAGAAAATGTTTGTTCAACAAGGTTTTATATTGCAACCCCTTGCATGCATTGCGCCGATCACGGCTGCAGCGGCATTCTGGATTGAGTCTCTGGAAGAGAACATTGGTTCAGCTACTCTGGACGACATTACGGACAGGCTTAGAGTCCTTAAACTAGCTAATTCATTCATTTCGGAGGCCGTAGTACATCTTACTAAACTTACGGCGAAGAATTCAGGATTCGCCATTCAGGCACGCAGGGCGCTGTGGCTAAAATCCTGGTCAGCTGATGTTACTTCTAAGTCTAAATTGCTTAATATACCTTTCAAAGGGCAGACCTTATTCGGGCCCGGGTTGAAAGAGATTATCGCTGACATTACAGGAGGTAAAGGCCATGCCCTGCCTCAGGACAAAGCCAAGACTAGACAGTCTACTTTTCGTTCCTTTCGTAATTTCAAAGCAGGAGCAGCATCAACTTCCTCTGCACCAAAACAGGAAGGAGCTGTTGCTCGCTACAGACAAGGCTGGAAACCTAACCAGTCCTGGAACAAGGGCAAGCAGACTAGGAAACCTGCTGCTGCCCCTAAAACAGCATGAATTGAGGGCCCCCGATCCGGGATCGGATCTAGTGGGGGGCAGACTTTCTCTCTTCGCCCAGGCTTGGGCAAGAGATGTTCAGGATCCCTGGGCGCTAGAGATAATATCTCAGGGATACCTTCTGGACTTCAAATACTCTCCTCCAAGAGAGAGATTTCATCTGTCAAGATTGTCAACAATCCAGACAAAGAAAGAGGCGTTTCTACGCTGCGTACAAGAGCTCTTGTTAATGGGAGTAATCCATCCAGTTCCACGATCGGAACAGGGACAGGGGTTTTACTCAAATCTGTTTGTGGTTCCCAAAAAAGAGGGAACTTTCAGACCAATCCTGGACTTAAAGATCCTAAACAAATTCCTAAGAGTTCCATCGTTCAAGATGGAGACTATTCGGACAATTTTACCTATGATCCAAGAGGGTCAGTACATGACCACTGTAGATTTAAAAGATGCTTACCTTCACATACCGATTCACAAAGATCATTATCGGTACCTAAGGTTTGCCTTCCTAGACAGGCATTACCAGTTTGTGGCTCTTCCATTCGGATTGGCTACAGCTCCAAGAATCTTCACAAAGGTTCTGGGTGCTCTTCTGGCGGTACTAAGACCGCGGGGAATCTCGGTAGCTCCATACCTAGACGACATTCTGATACAAGCTTCAAGCTTTCAAACTGCCAAGTCTCATACAGAGTTAGTGCTGGCATTTCTAAGGTCACATGGATGGAAGGTGAACGAAAAGAAAAGTTCACTCGTTCCACTCACAAGAGTTCCCTTCCTGGGGACTCTTATAGATTCTGTAGAAATGAAGATTTACCTGACAGAGGACAGGCTAACAAGACTTCAAAGTGCTTGCCGCACCCTTCATTCCATTCAACACCCGTCAGTGGCTCAATGCATGGAGGTAATCGGCTTAATGGTAGCGGCAATGGACATAGTACCCTTTGCACGCTTACACCTCAGACCACTGCAACTGTGCATGCTAAGTCAGTGGAATGGGGATTACTCAGACTTATCCCCTTCTCTGAATCTGGATCAAGAGACCAGAAATTCTCTTCTATGGTGGCTTTCTCGGCCACATCTGTCCAGGGGGATGCCATTCAGCAGACCAGACTGGACAATTGTAACAACAGACGCCAGCCTTCTAGGTTGGGGTGCCGTCTGGAATTCTCTGAAGGCTCAGGGACAATGGAGTCAGGAGGAGAGTCTCCTGCCAATAAACATTCTGGAATTGAGAGCAGTTCTCAATGCCCTCCTGGCTTGGCCCCAGTTGACAACTCGGGGGTTCATCAGGTTTCAGTCGGACAACATCACGACTGTAGCTTACATCAACCATCAGGGAGGGACAAGAAGCTCCCTAGCTATGATGGAAGTATCAAAGATAATTCGCTGGGCAGAGTCTCACTCTTGCCACCTATCAGCAATCCACATCCCGGGAGTGGAGAACTGGGAGGCGGATTTCTTAAGTCGTCAGACTTTTCATCCGGGGGAGTGGGAACTTCATCCGGAGGTCTTTGCCCAAATACTTCGACGTTGGGGCAAACCAGAGATAGATCTCATGGCGTCTCGACAGAACGCCAAGCTTCCTCGTTACGGGTCCAGATCCAGGGATCCAGGAGCAGTCCTGATAGATGCTCTGACAGCACCTTGGGACTTCAGGATGGCTTACGTGTTTCCACCCTTCCCGTTGCTTCCTCGATTGATTGCCAGAATCAAACAAGAGAGAGCATCAGTGATTCTAATAGCACCTGCATGGCCACGCAGGACTTGGTATGCAGACCTGGTGGACATGTCATCCTGTCCACCTTGGTCTCTACCTCTGAAACAGGACCTTCTGATACAGGGTCCCTTCAAACATCAAAATCTAACTTCTCTGAAGCTGACTGCTTGGAAATTGAACGCTTGATTTTATCAAGACGTGGGTTTTCTGAGTCAGTTATTGATACCTTAATACAGGCTAGGAAACCTGTTACCAGAAAGATTTACCATAAGATATGGCGTAAATACCTATATTGGTGTGAATCCAAAGGTTACTCTTGGAGTAAGGTTAGGATTCCTAGGATATTGTCTTTTCTACAAGAAGGTTTAGAAAAGGGTTTATCTGCTAGTTCATTAAAGGGACAGATCTCAGCTCTGTCCATTCTGTTACACAAACGTCTGTCAGAAGTTCCTGACGTCCAGGCTTTTTGTCAGGCTTTGGCCAGGATTAAGCCTGTGTTTAAAACTGTTGCTCCACCATGGAGTTTAAACCTTGTTCTTAATGTTTTACAGGGCGTTCCGTTTGAACCCCTTCATTCCATTGATATAAAGTTGTTATCTTGGAAAGTTCTATTTTTAATGGCTATTTCCTCGGCTCGAAGAGTCTCTGAATTATCAGCCTTACATTGTGATTCTCCTTATTTGATCTTTCATTCGGATAAGGTAGTCCTGCGTACTAAACCTGGGTTCTTACCTAAGGTAGTTACTAACAGGAATATCAATCAAGAGATTGTTGTTCCTTCTTTGTGCCCAAATCCTTCTTCAAAGAAGGAACGTCTACTGCACAACCTGGATGTAGTCCGTGCTCTAAAATTTTACTTACAGGCAACTAAGGAATTTCGACAAACGTCTTCTCTGTTTGTCATTTACTCTGGGCAGAGGAGAGGTCAAAAAGCTTCCGCTACCTCTCTTTCTTTTTGGCTTCGTAGCATAATTCGTTTAGCTTATGAGACTGCTGGACAGCAGCCTCCTGAAAGAATTACAGCTCATTCTACTAGAGCTGTGGCTTCCACTTGGGCCTTCAAGAATGAGGCCTCTGTTGAACAGATTTGCAAGGCTGCAACTTGGTCTTCGCTTCATACTTTTTCCAAATTTTACAAATTTGACACTTTTGCTTCATCGGAGGCTATTTTTGGGAGAAAGGTTCTTCAGGCAGTGGTTCCTTCTGTATAAAGAGCCTGCCTATCCCTCCCGTCATCCGTGTACTTTTGCTTTGGTATTGGTATCCCAGAAGTAATGATGACCCGTGGACTGATCACACTTAACAGAAGAAAACATAATTTATGCTTACCTGATAAATTCCTTTCTTCTGTAGTGTGATCAGTCCACGGCCCGCCCTGTTTTTAAGGCAGGTAAATATTTTTTAATTTATACCCCAGTCACCACTTCACCCTTGGCTTTTCCTTTCTCGTTGGTCCTTGGTCGAATGACTGGGGGTGACGTAGAGGGGAGGAGCTATATGCAGCTCTGCTGGGTGAATCCTCTTGCACTTCCTGTTGGGGAGGAGTAATATCCCAGAAGTAATGATGACCCGTGGACTGATCACACTACAGAAGAAAGGAATTTATCAGGTAAGCATAAATTATGTTTTTACCTCTTTAATTACCTTGTATTTAAGCCTCGGCAGACTGCCCCCTTATTTCAGTTCTTTTGACAGACTTGCAATTTAGCCAATCAGAGCTGTCTCCATGGTGAATTCACGTGCATGAGCTCAATGTCATCTATATGAAACACGTGAACTAATGCCCTCTAGTGGTAAAAAACGATCAAAATGCATTTAGATTAGAGGCGGCCTTCAAGGTCTAAGAAATTAGCATATGAACCTCCTAGGTTTAGCTTTCAACTAAGAATACCAAGAGAACAAAGCAAAATTGGTGATAAAAGTAAATTGGAAAGTTGTTTAAAATTACATGCCCTATTTGAAACATGAACATTTTTGTTTGGACTTGACTGTCCCTTTAACACCTTCTTTTCTGCAGTTGCCAGATTTTGACTTATTTGTAAGACCCAATCTGAAGTTGTTACTGGAGTACACACAGCTAGCCATGGTCATTATGTTAGCAAAATAATGTATTTTTGCAAACATAATGACAATAGCTAGCTGTGTGTACTCCAGTAACAACTCTGGATTGGGTCTTACAAATAAGGCAAAGACTGGCAACTGCAACAAAGAAGGTGCTATCTAATGATCTCTGCTGAAGCAAATAAGAGACAGATATGAGGCAGGGTTATTCTCTTTAAATCTGTTATATGCACTTTGAGTTCTTAAAACTTGAAACCCTAAATTTAAAAAAATAGAGTGCAAGTAAATGATGGCAATATACTGTAAATTTGTTTTGCTATGCATAATTTAAACCTTTTATATTACAATCTCAAGGTGTTTACTGTGTTGGAGACAACTGGGAAATGTTTTTCTTCTATAAGATACCACAAGTCCACGGATTCATCATTTACTTGTGGGATATTATCCTCCTGCTAACAGTAAGTGGCAAAGAGCACCACAGCAGAGCTCCCTTGACTCCACCCCCCAGTCATTATCTTTGCCTACTCTAAGTAATAGGAAGGGTAAACTGAAAGAGGTGATAAAATGTTAGTTTTTATTTTCTTCAAGCAAGACTTTTTTTATTTTAAATGGTACCGGTGAGTGCTATTTTTTCCCAGGCAGCAGATGGATGAAGACTTCTGCCTGGAGACTGATGATCTTAGCAGTTGTTACTAAGATCCAGAGTAGTTCCCACAGAATGGCTGAGGAGTACTTAAGAAACTTCAGTGTGAGGAACGTTTTTCATTCTACAAGCATTGAGGTATGTTCAGCCATTTTTTTCTGGAGAGACTGTGTTATTTCAGAATTGGCTGACAGTATCCCCATGAGGGAAAGGGTAAGCAGTAATCCTAATGTATAGAGAGGGGTATTACTGGACCTGTTTGTTGAGCTATAAAAATGGTTGACACTGATGACATGATGTTTGTGGGCAAACATTTCTATGTTGGGAGTTAAAAATAAAGTTTTTTGTGGCAAACCTTTTGACTTTATTTTAACAATGGAGGGTACACATGGCTTCACTTAGATGGGTATATGAACCCACATGGCTAGGTTTTAGACCGCTCTGGTGCGGTTATTATTAAGGCTGTGAGACATTGAGTTAGTTGGGCGGGGCCTATTTTCACGCCTCAGTTGCACAGTTGTTTTTCCCATGCAAGCAGCAAGCTCCAACTCCGGTGGGCCTTTCAGGAAATTTGGGCCTATTCGAAGGGTTAATCCGATTTTGCAGACCCCTGAGGGCCTGCTGTGGCGAGGTGAAGGGGGTGTTTTTGTTTAACTATAACGTTTTTGGTACAACGTTTTTTGTTTTTAAGGGTTAAGTATTCCTTTCCTTGTCGGGCAATCTTAGCTGACAAGTTGGGACACATTTATCATAAAATTAAGAGAATTTTATTGTTTTAAAGCAGTTTTGGAAAAATTGTATGCTTTTTTTTCTCTTAAAGGCGCAGTACCGTTTTTTTCAGATTATTTTTTTTCACAAAATAAAGTGATTTCAAGCCTGTTTGTGGTCATTACTAGCCTGTTTTTAACATGTCTGACATTGAGGAAAGCCAATGTTCTATGTGTTTAGAAGCCATTGTGGAACCCCCACTTAAAATGTGTCCCTCATGTACTGAAAGGGCCTTACATTGCAAAGAACATATTTTAGCTGATAAAAGTATGTCTCAGGATGATTCTCAGTCAGAAGAGAATCAGGTTATGCCATCTACTTCTCCCTAAGTGTCACAACATTTAACGCCCACCCAAGCGACGCCAAGTACTTCTAGTGCGTCTAATTCTTTCACCCTGCAAGATATGGCTGCAGTTATGTCTACTACCCTTAGAGGTATTATCTAAACTGCCTGGTTTACAGGGTAAGCACAGTAGGTCCGGTATTAGAGTAAATGCTGAGCCCTCTGATGCTTTATTGGCCATCTCTGATGTACCCTCACAGTGTTCTGATTTGGGGGTGGGGGAATTGCTGTCTGAGGGAGAGCTTTCTGATTCAGGAAAGATGTTCCCTCAAACAGACTCAGATATGACAGCCTTTAAGTTTAAGCTTGAACACCTCTGCTTGTTACTCAGGGAGGTTTTAGCAACTCTGGATGATTGTGACCCTATTGTCATCTCGCCAGAGAAACTTTGTAAAATGGATAAATATCTAGAGGTCCCTACTTACACTAATGTTTTTCCAGTCCCTAGAAGAATTTCGGACATTGTTACTAAAGAATGGGATAGACAGGCATTCCGTTCTCTCCCCCTCCTACTTTTAAGAAAATGTTTCCCATATCTGACACCATTTGGAATTCTTGGCAGACGGTCCCTAAGGTGGAGGGAGCTATTTCTACCCTGGCTAAGCGTACAACTATACCTATTGACGACAGTTGTGCTTTCAAATATCCTATGGATAAAAAATTAGAAGGGCTTCTAAAGAAGTTGTTTATTCATCAGGGTTTTCTTCTGCAACCTATAGCATGCATTGTTCCAGTAACTACTGCAGCAGCTTTTTGGTTTGAGGCTCTAGAGGAGTCTCTTAAGGTTGAGACCCCATTAGATGATATTTTGGATAGAATTAAGGCTCTCAAGCTAGCAAATTCTTTTATTACAGATGCCACTTTCCAAATGGCTAAATTAGCGGCAAAGAATTCAGGCTTTGCCATTTTAGCGCGTAGAGCGTTATGGCTTTAAGTCATGGTCTGCTGATGTGTCATCTAAATCCAAGCTTTTAGCTATTCCATTTAAGGGTAAGATCCTATTCGGCCTGAACTTAAGGAGATCATTTCTGACATTACTGGAGGTAAAGGTCATGCCCTTCCTCAGGACAAGACGGTTAAAATGAGGACCAAACAGAATAATTTTCGTTCCTTTCGAAACTTTAAAGGCGGTCCCTCTACTTCCTCATCCGCCTCCAAGCAGGAGGGGAACTTTGCTCAATCCAAGTCAGTCTGGAGACCTAACCAGACTTGGAATAAAGGTAAACAGGCCGAGAAGCCCGCTGCTGCTACTAAGACAGCATGAAGGGGCAGCCCCCGATCCGGGACCGGATCTAGTAGGGGGCAGACTTTCTCTCTTCGCTCAGGTTAGGGCAAGAGACGTTCAGGATTCCTGAGCATTAGAAATTGTGACCCAGGGGTATCGTCTAGAATTCAAAGATTCTCTCCTAAGGGGGAGATTTCATCTTTCACGTTTGTCTGTAAACCAGACAAAAAGAGAGGCGTTCTTACGCTGTGTAGAAGACCTATATACCATGGGTGTAATCTGCCCAGTTCCAAAACTAGAACAGGGGCAGGGGTTTTACTCAAATCTGTTTGTGGTTCCCAAAAAAGAGGGAACCTTCAGACCGATTTTAGATCTCAAAACTCTAAACAAATTTCTCAGAGTTCCATCTTTCAAGATGGAGACCATACGTACAATTTTACCAATGATCCAGGAGGGTCAATATATGACCACTGTGGATTTGAAGGATGCGTATCTTCACATTCCTATCCACAAAGATTATCACCAGTTCCTCAGGTTTGCCTTCCTGGACAAACATTACCAGTTTGTGGCCCTTCCTTTTCGGGTTGGCCACAGCTCCCAGAATTTTCTCAAAGGTGCTAGGGTCCCTTCTGGTGGTTCTAAGGCCGCTGGGCATAGCAGTGTCGCCCTATCTGGACGATATTTTGATTCAGGCGTCAACTTACCATCTAGCCAAATCTCACACGGATATCGTGTTGGCTTTTCTAAGAACTCACGGGTGGAAGGTGAACATAAAAAAGAGTTCACTTGTTCCTCTTTTGGAAAAAAGATTAAACTTCTTGCGCTATAAATCCAACAGCAAGGACCAGCACCACAGATGGATACTAGTTCCCTACAAACTAGCAAAAGGAATATTGAAGTGAAAAAACAAGTACTGTGGGCGCCTTAAAGGGCAGGTCAAAAAAATATATGAGTTGATTATGTCCTAATACATATGAAAAAAATCTTTTAACAAATGATAGGTAAATGATCAAGAAAAAAAAAATCTTTTAACAAATGATAGGTAAATGATCAAGAAAAAAACAACAGCCAATTGAAATGAATGTTAAAATATAATTTAATTAGACTTTACTAAATGTATTAAAAGAGTTGTAAGTGAAATAATTAATACAATGAGATAAATATAAAAAGGCAATACTATATGTACATAAATAAATGCATAAAAACTTGTTTATATAAAATAAGTGATTCTCTGTAAGTGACCTATGTAGAGAGAAGACCTCTAAAGACACTTCAGAATACTTAACCTCTGCTGCAGACAGGGTTAAGGAAGCAAAAAAGCAGTACTAATGAGAGAAAATGAATCCTGGTGATTTAAGCAAAATAACAATGAGCTGCAACAATGATGCTCAATTCCATTTCAAAGTTTTAGGATTGGTGTAAAACGGCAATCCTGTGCAGGTTATAGCCGTGAAGAAATGGTACCTTAATTTGTTCAGGAGCTCCAAGTGTTTTTGTAATCCAGTGTAGCAGTTATACCGCCAGCATGAAACAGAAAATAGTTCCGGCAACGTTTCAGCTCTTAGCAGAGCCTTTGTCAAGCCTGACAAAGCTTGTCAAGCTTGACAAAGGCTCTGCTAAGAGCTAAAACGTTGCCGGAACTATTTTCTTCACACTATTGTGGCTCACTAAGGACACCGTACTCCAGGAAACACTGAAGCAACAAACGGACATCACACAGCTGAGGGTGGAATTCCAGAGTTTGCAGGGGAGAGGAGCTTGGCGGCTTTCTTCCCATCACACACAGAGGGTTCCCAGAGCTGTTTCATGCTGGCAGTATAACTGCTACACTGGATTACAAAAACACTTGGAGCTCCTGAAGAAATTAAGGTACTATTTCTTCACGGCTATAACCTGCGCAGGTTTGCCATTTTACACCAATCCTAAAACTTTGAAATTGAATTGAGCATCATTGTTGCAGCTCATTGTTATTTTGCTTAAATCACCAGGATTCATTTTCTCTCATTAGTACTGCTTTTTTGCTTCCTTAACCCTGTCTGCAGCAGAGGTTAAGTATTCTGAAGTGTCTTTAGAGGTCTTCTCTCTACATAGATAGGTCACTTACAGAGAATCACTTATTTTATATAAACAAGTTTTTATGCATTTATTTATGTACATTTAGTATTGCCTTTTTATATTTATCTCATTATATTAATTATTTCGCTTACAACTCTTTTAATACATTTAGTAAAGTCTAAATTATATTTTAACATTCATTTCAATTGGCTGTTGTTTTTTTCTTGATCATTTACCTATCATTTGTTAAAAGATTTTTTTTTTTTCTTGATCATTTACCTATCATTTGTTAAATGATTTTATTCATATGTATTAGGACATAATCAACTCATATATTTTTTTGACCTGCCCTTTAAGGCGCCCACAGTACTTGTTTTTTCACTTGTTCCTCTTGCAAGAGTTCCATTCCTAGGAACTCTGATAGACTCGGTAGACATAAAGATTTTTCTGACGGAGATCAGAAAATCAAAGATCTTAACCACCTGCCGAGCACTTCATTCCATTCCTCGGCCATCAGTGGCTCAGTGTATGGAGGTAATTGGACTAATGGTAGCTGCTATGGACATAGTTCCGTTTGCTCGCTTACATCTCAGACCACTGCAGCTGTGCATGCTCAGACAGTGGAATGGGGATTATGCGGATTTATCTCCGTGGATAAATCTGGATCTAGAGACCAGAGACTCTCTTCTTTGGTGGTTGTCACAGGATCATCTGTCCCAGGGAATGTGCTTCTTCAGGCCAGCATGGGTCATAGTGACGACAGACGCCAGCCTCTTGGGCTGGGGTGCAGTCTGGAATTCCCTGAAGACTCAGGGTGTGTGGACTCAGGAGGAGAACTGAGAGCGATATTCAACGCGCTTCAAGCGTGGCTTCAGCTGGCTTCGGCCAAATTCATAAGATTCCAGTCGGACAATATCACGACTGTAGCACATATCAGTCATCAAGGGGGAACAAAGAGTTCTCTAGTGATGATAGAGGTTTCCAAAATAATTCAATGGGCAGAGACTCACTCTTGCCATCTATCAGCAATATATATCCCAGGAGTGGAGAACTGGGAAGCAGATTTTCTAAGTCGTCAGACTTTTCATCCGGGGGAGTGGGAACTCCATGTGGAGGTGTTTGCGAAATTGATTCATCAATGAGGCGCACCGGAATTGGATCTGATGGCATCTCATCAGAATGCCAAACTTCCTTGTTACGGGTCTAGATCAAGGGATCCTCAAGCTGTACTGATAGATGCTCTAGCAGTACCGTGGTCGTTCAACCTGGCTTATGTGTTTCCTCCTTTTCCTCTTCTACCTCGTCTGTTTGCAAGAATCAAACAGGAGAGGGCTTCCTTAATATTGATAGCGCCTGCGTGGCCACGCAGGACTTGGTATGCAGACCTGGTGGAAATGTCATCTCTGCCACCGTGGAAACTGCCACTGAGACAGGACCTTCTCATTCAGTGTCCGTTCCAACATCCAAATCTAATTTCTCTGCAGCTGACTGCCTGGAGATTGAACGCTTGATTCTATCTAAGCGGGGATTCTCTGAGTCGGTCATTGATTCCTTGGTTCAGGCTCGGAAGCCTTTCACTAGGAAAATTTATCATAAGATATGGCGTAAATATCAGGATTCCTAGGATTTTGTCCTTTCTCCAAGAAGGATTGGAGAAGGGATTATCAGCTAGTTCCTTAAAGGGACAGATTTCTGCTTTGTCAATCTTACTACACAAGCGTCTGGCAGATGTGCCAGACGTTCAGTCGTTTTGTCAGGCTTTGGTTAGAATTAAGCCTGTGTTTAAACCTGTTGCTCCGCCATGGAGTTTGAATTTAGTTCTTAATGTTCTTCAAGGGGTTCCGTTTGAACCCATGCATTCCATAGATATTAAACTTCTATCTTGGAAAGTTCTGTTTTTAGTTGCTATCTCTTCTGCTCAAAGAGTTTCTGAGCTATCTGCGTTACAATGCGACTCGCCTTATCTTATATTCCATTCTGATAAGGTGGTTTTGTGCACTAAACCTGGATTACTTCCTAAGGTTGTTTCAAATAAGAATATTAATCAGGAAATTGTTGTTCCTTCTCTGTGTCCTAACCCTTCTTCTAAGAAGGAGCGTCTTTTACATAACTTGGGCGTGGTTCGTGCCTTGAAGTTTTACTTGCAAGCGACCAAAGATTTCCGTCAAACATATTCTCTGTTTGTTGTATAGGTCAAAAAACTACGGCTACCTCTCTTTCTTTTTGGCTGAAAAGCATCATCCGTTTGGTATATGAGACTTCTGGACAGCAGCCTCCTGAAACAATTACAGCTCATTCTACTAGAGCGGTGGCTTCCACATGGGCTTTTAAAAACAATGCTTCTGTTGAACAGATTTGTAAGGCTGCGACTTGGTCTTCCCTTCATACCTTTTCCAAATTTTACAAATTTGATACTTTTGCTTCTTCTGAGGCTGTTTTTGTGAGAAAAGTTCTTCAAGCAGTGGTGCCTTCTGTTTAGGTATTTGCCTTGTCCCTCCCTTTCATCCGTGTCCTGTAGCTTTGGTATTGTATCCCACAAGTAAAGGATGAATCCGTGGTCTCGTCGTATCTTATAGAGGAAAAGGAAATTTATGCTTACCTGATAAATTGATTTATTCTATGATACGACGAGTCCACGGCCCGCCCTGTCAATTTAAGACAGATTATATTTGTTTTCCGTCGAATGACTGAGGGGTGGAGTCAAGGGAGGAGCTATATAGACAACTCTGCTGTGGTGCTCTTTGCCACTTCCTGTTAGCAGGAGGATAATATCCCACAAGTAAAGGATGAATCCATGGACTCGTCGTATCATAGAAGAAATCAATTTATCAGGTAAGCATAAATTTCCTTTTCTGTCAGTACAGTGAATGGCTTCTGGTATTCTTATTCTCGCAGAAATCTTTTTGTATCACTAGAAAGTATCCTTATTCCCCAGATTGATGGCTCCAGGCAGTAAATCATTGCTAACAGTCACCCAAAGGGTGAAAAGGGCTGCTCGGTTTAGGTTTATTTAATGTGTGCATTCTACCCCCTGTTCAGTCATATTGCGCAAAAAGCCATATTTTTGGATCTTGGACAAAGAGCACCATTTAAAGCCTACTTAAAAAAGTAGTTTGTTTAATATCTGCTGGTAAGCATGTTATGTAGCAGAGGACTAAAGCAATTGGTTGTATTGAAGTGTACAGTGTCCTGAAGTACAAAGTGATCATTAGAGTACATGTGAGAGATGCACTCTTCCTTTTGTGGGCTGGCTCTTGAGAAATGGCAAATATAGTATTCTTTAGTTAATCTAAAAGAGAGTATTTTTAAAACATATCAATATATTAAGTTGCGAATGCAATTTGTGAGCCTTTGCGAGTACTTATGCGAACCTGCAAACCGCAGTTAAAGGGATATAATAACCATATGTTAAATTACTGGAAAGTGATTTAGTATAACTGTAATAAGCTGGAGAAGAAATATCACCTGAACGTTTCTCTGTAAAAAGGTAGATATTTTACCTCAAAATTTCTTCAGCCCACAATAGTAAGTGGTCTGTGAACAGTTATTCTCCAACTACTGTCAGCTTCATGTTGAAAAAAAAACCCAACATAAAACAGCCAATCGGCTTCATCATTGCTGATGTAACACTTTGTTTTACTAAGATCTCATGAGATTTCACTGAAATCTCTCGAGATTTCATAGTAAACGTCCTTAAACTGAGGAGGAAAATAACATGAACGTGCCTGTACATGCCAGATGCACACTCCCTGGCAAGTCCCGGGACTATCATCCTGATTGGCTGCTTAAAGTCTTTTTACAATGGGATGTGGTTACCGAAGATATTTTGAAGTAAAATATCTTCCTTTTTTACATAGAGATGTTTAGGTAATGTTTTTTACTCCTCTTTTTACAGCTATGCTGCATCACTTTCAAGCGCTTCAACATTTGGGTATCATGTCCCTTTTATAAGCAGTGGTCATAAGACTTAAATTCCCAAGCCTAACCCTCTCCCTAAGTTGTTGGAATGAAATAATTTGTCATTGATGTTTGCTCTATTATGTCCCCACCCTCTCAATTGATTGATTGCTTGAAAACAGGGGTCACAACTGCACAAACTTTTGCTTATCTGTTGATAAATGCAAAAGCAAGTGCTGTTTTTTTTATAATTTAAAAATAATTTGCCACTGAGCAACTGATCATTGAGTATCAGTTTTGCCCAATCAGTATATTTCTTATAGTTTCTATGTCATAGTAACATAGTAGATGAGGTTGAAAAAAAGACTGAAGTCCATCAAGTTCATCTTATACAATTCTTAATATATTTACAATAAAAGTTCCAGTTGAGCTTAATTTAATCCCATTAAAAAGGGACCTATTTAACACAAGCAATCATATCCCTGAATTCTCTTTCTAGCCAGAACTGTATCTAAACCATTTTTAAATGTATCTAAGGTATTGGCATTTACTACCTTCTTAGGTAATAAGTTCCACAAATTGATTGCTCTTACAGTGAAAAAATGTTTGTTGCTGGAGATTAAATCTCCTTCCCTCCAGCCTTAATTTTTTACCTCTTGTCACAAACAATTTTCTTGGAATAAACAGAATTTCCACCATCTCTGTATATGGACCTTGAATATCTTTATATAAAGTAATCTCAAGCGCCTTTTTTCTTTAAGTTAAAACATTTAAACATAACTTTTCACGTGGAAAACAACAATATTCTTAGCACTGTATTGTTCTTTCATACACGTGGATAGCTATAATTAGGTGGAGTGAATAGAATATTTTTGTGTTTAATGGCGCTTTAATCTGGCCATGCAATCATAAAGTTTAGCAGGTGTTTCTTCAGTTATTCATTTGCCTTGGAGCATGAAATAGTGACAGCAAGTTGAAATTACAAATTAGATTGCATTACAGATGTGGTAGCAATAAATCATTTTTCATCCGAATGATTAACGTTTCAGGCATTACCGGATTTTATAAATTGTTTTAATCTTTGATTAATTGTTTGCCATTTTTACAGTTATCTTTATAACGCTGAGTTAAGAAGTTAAATAATTAAATAGGGCCTTATTTTAAGCAATGCATTTTTTTTTCTCTTCACAGTGCCAGCAAAAACTAATTCCTCACCAGGATCAGTTGATAATAATAGCGCTGGAATCCATCTACAACTGTGAGAGAGATGACCAGCTTGCTTTGTGTTATGACATCCTGGAGTGCCTACCGCAGAGAGGTTATGGGTAATGATCTGCGCTAATCTGCACTGTTTCCAAATTGTGACACCGCAAAATCCATTGCATATTAGTTTTACTCCCAATGCCCATTACTAAAACAAAGTATAAAATATATATTCATTTTGTTTTAGCTTATTCTAGTCCGAAAACAAATCCAAATTAAATACATACAAAACAAAAATCAATTATTTATCAAATATTCCTCATTTGTAAAGCTTTTGCTATGACCTTACATACATTTCTGACACCCATTACATTACCTAAATTCTGTATGACCGATGGGGCCTGGAATTGTGTTGCTCTGATAGAATCAGAAGATGCAATGCTAGAATCACTGGCCTAAATATTAGTCAAATGAGCTTGCAAATCTTGTAAGAACTTGTCCCTAAATGATGACATTAATGAAACAAATTCTACATTTATTTCCGTTTTCAATAGTTTGGTTAGCGTTTAGAAACTTGCTATAGTTTGACCAAATGTTTTGAATGCAGTTTAAATGAACTTTTTTTTAAGCTGAACATGAAAAATGTTCTCATCTCATGGAGAGACAAGTTGTAGATCTTGTAACCAGGCAACTTACATCTGTTTGTTCATCTCTTTACATTTCTTAAAGGGACAGTCTAATAGAGATGTTCATTTATAGGTTTTGTGAACCTCTGGCCCTTTATGCTGCTTGGCTATATTTGTTGCTGAATTCATTCTTGTTCAATAGCAAGACGCTAAAATCTGTGCAAATCCCCAAAACCTCCCAATGCCCATCTCTGCATTCTAATACAATAATTGCATGACTAAATCATTACAGCATGCATTGTTAGCGTTTCAGTTTACTATTGTTATTAACTCCCACAAAGACATGAAGCTGAAAAAAAATATTTTGTGATTCAGACAAATCGAACAATAAAAAATAAAAAAAAGTTACCAATTTACTTTTATTATCAGTTTCACTTTGTTCTCATGATATTCATTGTTGAAGAGACACCTATGTAGGTGTCTGGAGCACTGCATGGCAGGAAATAGTGCTGCCATCTAGTGTTCTTGCAAATGGATTACATGCTTGAAAATCTGCTGCCATATAGTGCTCTAGAAATGGGCTGGCTCCTAAGCATACATTCCTGTTTTTTAAACAAAAGATACGAAGAGAACAATTGAAAATTGTTAATAGAAATAAATAAGAAAGTGTTTAAAATCTGAATCATAAAAAATAAGTTTGGGTTTCATATCCCTTTAAACACATCTGTTAAGTTCTTTTTGGGCTGCTTTGAGCAGAAAAATGCTGTTGTGACCACCTTGGTTACTCCTCTAGGTTTTCTGAGGTAGTTGTTGTGTATTTTATACAACATTGTTTTTTTTAAAGTTCCCATTTAAAACCTCTAGATGGCAGTAAAGTAGCCATCTTAGCATACGTAGCATATGCAGTGTCTACATTTTAAATGCATTCCATTTTGATAAATATCAGAAAAAAATGTTGTGATACCTCCTTTCTTTTATCCTTTTTTAGCATTGAAACCGACATAACTAACTCTCTTCACGAAAAGGTAGATCAGCTGGAACAAATCCTCAGGTAAAATGTTTTCTACCAAACTGTTCCTTTCGACTGTTTCTGCAGTGTTTGAAATAGTTAAATAAAAAAATATCAACTTTTAATAAAATGTCAATTAAACGTATTATTTTGGTGGCCTGACCATGCAGATTGTGCTAACCACCTTGGTTACTCCTCTAGGTTTTCTTAGGTAGTTGTTGGCTGTATTTTATACAACATTGGTTTTTAAAGTTCCCATTTAGACCCTCTAGTTCTATCTTAGCAGCCAGCAATGTAAAACATTTAATAGCTTGTATGATTTACATGAGTTGGCCAATCGCTAACTGTAGTTCCTGTTTGAATCTCAAGGTTTAGGGTTCTAATCATGGCAAGCCCAACTCCACTTTTACCTTTTAAAACATACTTTGGTAATAACAAGAACTAATATTTATCAGCTACTGTTAATATAGTGGGAATATTTTCTGGCAAATTTCAAAGTTATTCCAATATTCCCTCTCCCTGTATCATGTGACAACTGCTAGTGAATCACAAAATACATATACGGTATACACTGTGCACTTTTGCTCATCCTCAGTAGGAGTAGGAGCTGAAGCCTCAGAATGTGTGCATATAAAAATAATGTGCACATTTTGACTTTAGTGTTCCTTTAAATGAGTATTATTTGACACAAGCATGTTGTTGATCTAAACTTTTTTAATAAATGTTAGCTGCATTTGTTTTTCAATAGACAAACTCCACCTACCTCTTGCCTCATTTGGAGGAGCCAGTCTGAGGCTTGAGTCCGCAGCTGACAAGGCTAGCCATGGTCATTATGTTAGTGTAAAGTGATTTGTTTTGCAGATGTTAATGCTATGTAGCAGGGTGTGCCCTGGGAATTCAGCAGGGTACATTTACAGCTCTAAGAATTTAAACATGCACAATTTTCAGAGCTAAACTATATGAAAATAGTGCAAAATAAATTATGAAACTATATTGCAAAGTAGTTTTACTACACACAATTAAATGTTTTAAATAACAATCTAAAGGTGTTAACTGTCTTATTAATTAATATTGTTTGGGCCAAATAACCCCTATATTTAATTTGAGCTATGTGCCTTATTAATTCATTCCAAGCATTTTTTTAATCCTTTCCACATTAAACATTATTCCTTTGTTGCTTTTATTTTGTCTTGGCAGACATTCCTCATACTGTATTTACTATCCATTAAGTAATATTTTGCCAGTTACATTTTTGTCGGGTTTTTGAACTGATTATGTAAAATAATAGAAAATTGTAATTATAGATAGAGGCCTTTGTGTCTGTATAACATCCTTATAATAGACAATGTATAATGAGAAGAGAGCAAATAAGTTAGATAGAAAAAAAGAATTGTAATTACAGAATAATTATTTTCTCATTTTCCTTATATAGATTTGAAATTTACATTCAATATAAAATAAAGAAAACTGGGTTAAAAATAAGGATTGACTAGAAAGAGATTAGACATAAATACTTGGGAGACCAGATTGTATGGCTAAACCACAAGACAGAAAATAAACACATAAATAAAGAGGAGACAAGTGTACTGACTCTTTACTTGTTGTTTTAAAGGGAGATAGGACATGGATTTGTGCAGCAGTCCAATGTTTATTAAAGTGACATAAAACCTCATAAGATCTTTAATTATGCATAATTAAAAAAAGAAAAGAAAATGCAATGCACTTTCATTATTTATTTTGCCTTCTTTTCCTGTAATTTAGCTGTGAAAACAGTGCCCCCGATAAGTTAGAGTGCCTTCTGTGCAGCCAGATTCTCCCTCATATGCTACACAGTGGTTGGTTAATGTGTGCAGGATCCTGATTATATCTGTCACACATTGACTGCAGCAAAGAAAGTAAGATACTATTCATGATGGTTTTAATTGGATGTGTCCTGGTTTTTTAAATCAGCACATATTTTTTTTAACAAAATTACAGTTTTATTTCCTTTCAAACCATCTATTTTGCATGCTGATCTTCTGCAATGCAGTGAATAGTTTTTTTACTTTAATGTCATTTTAACAGGAAATGCATATTTGTGTTCACATGAGCCTTAAGGACTGGTTGTTCAATGGCTGAACTCCTGCTGCTGCCCTTTTGATAGTAATTGACACACCTCAAAATATTTGTATTTCTTTCCTATTTCATGGAGAGTCCACAAAACATTTTAATTACTAATGGGATATTCACTCCTGGCCAGCAGGAGGAGGCAATGAGCACCCCAGCAGAGTTGTTAAGTATCACTTCCCTTACCCATAACCCCCAGTCATTCTCTTTGTCTTGATCACAGGATCACAGGAGGTTGGCGAAGATGGTGTCTGAAGATTTTAATCCATTTAAGGGGCACTTTTCCCTGAAAGCAAGGATTTTGGGGCTATACTGTGTCCATGTAATGGTGGCTATTAGCAGTTAGTTTTTATTGAGGCTCAGAGATGGAGAGTGTATGAAGTGTTTGACGGGTGTTTGTTTTACTTTTTACTTGTTGCAATTGCTTTTTCAGCTCAGCTTATTGGCCCAATCACTTTTGCTGTGCTGCTGTTTTTGTTCACACTATTTTTGTTTGACTCGGTTTTCATCTTCTCTGTTCAAATAGTAGAAACTTCTGGAGGGGTAAGACCTCAGCAGAGCTGAGGGTTTTAGGTGCTTATTTATGTTTTATTGCTTAATATAAATAAATTTAATTTGGCTTTAATTTGGCTTTTAAATTTTTTTTGTTAATTGTTACGAACTGATACCCAATTATGGACACTAATACTGAAGTTGATTCATTTGAAAAATGCTTATTGTGTTAGAGGCTAAGATAATTCCTCATGTACAGTTTTGCTCTTCATGTCTAAATAAAACTTCTCTTCCTGAGCCTCCTGTCTCTCAGGATAGTGTTATCCTAGCTACGCCTCAGCTTTCCCCTCAAGCTTCACATGCAGTGCCCTGCTGTTCCTCTTAACCTCCCGGGGGTGTTTTTTTACCTGGGGATTTTGCTGCACAGATTTATTTTGCTGTTTTTGCAACTTTATCTGCTTTTCCAAAGGTCTCTGGTAAGTGTAAGAGGCAATCTAAACATATTGATGTTAGTAAGACTGACTCCGCTAAGGCTGCGTTAGTCAGTTTGTCTTAATTATCTGATGAGGATATTCTGATGAGGATTCTTCAGTGGCTTCTGAGGGGGAATTGTCAGATTCGGATACTGTAGTGACCAATTCTGCAGATTCAGAGAATATTAATTTCAGATTTAAGTTAGAAACCCTTCAAGTTCTTTTGAAGGAGGTTCTTGCTACTTTGGAATAATCTGACGCATCTGTTGCGGCGAATCCAAAAGTCTAGTAAGCTTAATAGGGTATATGATGTACCCTCATCTGTGGAAGTATTTCCAGTTTCAGACCCTATGGGAGATATTATAACTCAGGAATGAAATAAACCAGGAATTCCTCTTTCCTTGTCCCATGTTTTTAAAAATATGTTTCCTGTTGCTAATGCTATTCGTGATTTGTGGCGCACGGTGCCCAAGGTAGAGGAAGCTACTATTCCTATTGAAGATAGTTGTTCTTTCAAGGATCCCATGGATAAGAAGCTTGAGTCTTTTTTTGAAGAAGATGTACATTCATCAGGGATTACAGTGACAACCTGTTGCTAGTATTGCTACAGTTGCGGGGGTAGCATCTTATTGCTGCAATGATTTATCTAATCTTATCCTAGAAGAGACTACTATAGAGGAGATCCAAGACAGGATCAAGGCTCTCAAGCTAGCCAATACCTTTATTTGTGATGCCAACATGCAAGTTCTTAGGTTGGGTGCTAAGATTTCTGGTTTTACTGTTTTAGCTCGCAGAGCTCTCTGGATAAAATCTTGCTCTGCAGATGTTACATCCAAGTCCAAGCTTTTATCTCTGCCTTATAAGAGTAAAACCTTGTTTGGACCAGGTCTGGCAGAAATTATTTCTGGCATTACAGGTGGAAAGGGTTCTTTCCTACCTCAGGATAAAAATAATAGACCTAAGGGTCGCCTTTTGTAACTTTAAGGGATAGAAGTCTTGCTCTTCCAAGTCGGATCAATAAAAGTCTTCTTGGTGGTCCAGTCAGCCTTGGAATGGTGGAAGCAAGCTAAGAAGCCTTCCATTGATTTGAAATCAACATGAAGGGGCCTCCCCCAATCCTGTAGTTGATCAAGTGGGGGACAGGCTTTCTTTTTTTTCAGCAGGCTTGGATACGTGATGTTCCAGATCCTTGGGCCATAGATACAGTATCCCACGGTTACAGAATAGGATTCAGATCTTGTTCTCCCAGGGGCAGGTTCCACCTGTCAAAGTTATCTGCAAACCAGATGAAGAGAGAGGCCTTCTTAAACTGCGTAAAGGACCTATCATCCCTGGGAGTAATTGTTCCAGATCCTCTAGAGCAGTGGTCTCAAAGTACAAGCCCCAGGGTCATATGCAGCCCTCAAGATAGTTTCATCTGGCCCTCCCTTGTTTAATAGGTAAACCATTAATTTTGGCTGTCAGTTTTTTTTTTAGGGTTCTAAGAGGTGTAACTAGTTGATGTTCTATATAGGCACCCACAAGAGAAATAAAAAGACAACTGTCCAGTGTAGAATCCCAGCATGCACTGCTGGGATAAATGTCACTTCTTATGTTGTTATACCATTTCAGAATGATCAGTTCACTTGGCACTCACAAGAGCTTCAACTCCCACCATGCACTACTACTTGGGTAAACATCACTTCCAGTTGCTAGTACATCCAGAGCACTTACTCAGTTCAAACGAAGACAATTTAAAGGTAATGTTCCAGCACTCAAGCAGGTGTTGCACGTCACCAATGGGTCACCGCCCAAGACCCAAAGTAATACATAAAAAAGCATGAAGGTGACAGCAAATCCTTATGATTGCATGAGTAAGGGATAGGATCCCGAAATGTTGCCTGTTTGTCTCCTATTATTTTTTGAATAAATAAAGATTTGCTATCACCTTCATGCTTTTTTACCCCATGGGAGTAGAACATTTGGCTAGTGACCCCAGATACATTGAGTTTGATACCCCTGCTCTAGAGGAATAGGGTCTAGGATTTTATTCAAATCTATTTGTAGTTCCCAAGAAGGCGGGCACTTTTCGTCCCATTCTAGACCTAAAGTGTCAGTCCATTCCTCAGGGTTCCGTCCTTCAAGATGGAACATTCATCCGTTAGTCCAAAAGGGTCAGTTCATGATAACCATAGATCTAAAGGACGCATATCTTCATGTTCCTATTCACAGGGATCATTACCAGTATCTAAGGTTTGCCTTCCAGGACAAACATTTCCAGTTGGTTGCCCTTCCTTTTGGCCTTGTAACACCTCCCAAAATGTTTACAAAAGTTCTGGGGGCTCTTCTGGCAGTGCTGAGGTCCCAGGGTATTGCTGTGGCGCCTTATCTAGACAACATTCTAGTTCAAGCGCCATCTTTTCATCTAGCAAGAACTCATACCAAGATGTTGTTGTCTATTCTACGTTCTCATGGGTGAAAAGTGAATCTGGGAAAGAGCTCCCTTTGGTCTAGATACAAGGGTTTGTTTCAATCATAGATTCCCTGTCCATGAAGATTTTTCTGACGGACGTCATAAAATCCAAACTTCATGTTTCTTGCCTGTCTCTCCAGTCTGCTATTCATCCATTTGTTGCCTCCATGGGCATCATTCCTTTTGCTTGGTTCCATCTGATACCTCTGCAGCCATGCATGCTCAGTCAATGGAACGTGGACCACTCAGATCTCTCATGGTGGGTTTCACAGGACCATCTGTCTCCGGGACATTCTTCCTTAGGACTTCCTGGATGATTGTGACCATGCACGCCAGCCTGTTAGGCTGGGGAGCAGTTTGGGGTTTCTTAAAGATACAGGGTCTGTGGACTCCAGAGGAGTCATCTCTTCCAATAAACATCTTGGAGTTGAGAACAAATTTTTATTCTTTAATAGCTTGGCCTCAACTAGCTTTGGTCCAATTTATCAGATTTCAGTCGGACAACATCACCTTGGTGGCCTACTTCAATCACTAGGGTGAAATTCCTTAGCCATCTCTCTGCCATCCACATACCAGGGGTGGACAACTGGGAGGCGGATTTTCTAAGCAGACATACTTTTCATCCCGGAGAGTGGGCTCTCCACCCAGAGGTTTTCACAATGATAACTCTCAGGTATGGGATTCCAGAGTTGGATCTGATGGCGTCTTGTCAAAATGCCAAGCTTCCAAAGTACGGTTCAAGGTCAAGAGATCCTCAAGCTGTTCTGGAAGATGCTCTAGCTGTTCTTTGGAGCTTCAATCTAGCATACCTGTTAACTTCGTTTGAGTTGCTTCCACAAGTAATTGCTTGCATCAAACAGGAGAGAGCTTCTGTGATTCTAGTAGCTCCTGCATGGCCTCACAGGATCTGGTTCGCGGATCTGGTTACGATGTCATCTCTTCCGCCTTGGAGGTTACCTTTCAGGAAGGACCTTTAACTTCAGGGTCCCTTTCTTCATCCAAATCTGGTTTCTCTGAAGCTGACTGCTTGGAAGTTAAACGTCTAAGTTTGGCTAGATTTGGCTTCTCTGAGAAAGTCATAGATACTATGCTTCAGGCTCATAAACTGGTTACTCGCAGAATTTACCATAGGGTATGGTGTAAATACCTTCATTGGTGTGATTCAAAAGGTTTTTCTTGGAACAAAGTAAAGGTTCCTCGAATTTTGACTTTTCTTCAGGAGGGCCTGGAGATTGGTTTGTCAATCAGTACTTTGAAGGGTCACATTTCTGCTCTGTCTATTCTTCTGCATAAGCGTCTGGCAGTTCTGGCAAATGGTTCAGTCTTTTTTTCAGGCCTTGGTCAAAATCAGGCCTGTGTTTAAATCTGTTGCTCCTCCTTGGAGTCTTAACATTGTTTTTAGAGTTTTGTAGCAGGCGCCGTTTGAGCCGATGCATTCTGGTAATATTAAATTACATGACTAAGAGCCTGTTGAGGCTTGAAATGTTGTATGTTTGTTGCTGAGGACCCTAAGTGGAAATAAAGGTTCTTTTAAAGAAATTTGGAGGCTGGAATATACTTTGTTCTAATATTAAATTACTATCTTGGAAGGTTTTGTTTCTTCTTGCTATTTTTTTTCTGGTCGCAGAGTTTCCGAACTTTCGGCTCTGCAGTGTGATTCCCCTTACCTTATTTTTCATGCTCATAAGGCAGTCCTCCTTACTAAGATGGGGCTTCTCCCTAATGTAGTGTCGGATCACAATATTAATCAGGAAATTGTTGTTCCTTCTTTTTGTCCTAACCCTTCTTCCCAGAAGCAACGTCTATTGTATAACTTGGATGTTGTGTGTGCTCTTAAATTTTACCTTCAAGCAACTAAAGATTTTCGGCAGACTTCTGCCCTGTTTGTTGTTTTCTCTACTCTACTCTTTCTCTCTAGTTGAGAAGTGTTATCCATTTAGCTTTTTGAGACAGCTGGACAGCATCCTCCTGAGAGAATTACAGTTTATTCCACTAGAGCTGTTTCATCTTCATGTGCTTACAAAAATGACGCTTCTGTAGGGCAAATCTGTAAGGCGGCCACTTGGTCCTCTATACAGGTGCAGAATTATTAGGCAATTGAGTATTTTGACCACATCATCCTCTTTATGCATGTTGTCTTACTCCAAGCTGTATAGGCTCGAAAGCCTACTACCAATTAAGCATATTAGGTGATGTGCATCTCTGTAATGAGAAGGGGTGTGGTCTAATGACATCAACACCCTATATCAGGTGTGCATAATTATTAGGCAACTTCCTTTCCTTTGGCAAAATGGGTCAAAAGAAGGACTTGACAGGCTCAGAAAAGTCAAAATTAGTGAGATATCTTGCAGAGGGATGCAGCACTCTTAAAATTGCAAAGCTTCTGAAGCGTGATCATCGAACAATCAAGCGTTTCATTCAAAATAGTCAACAGGGTCGCAAGAAGCGTGTGGAAAAACCAAGGCGCAAAATAACTGCCCATGAACTGAAAAAAGTCAAGCGTGCAGCTGCCAAGATGCCACTTGCCACCAGTTTGGCCATATTTCAGAGCTGCAACATCACTGGAGTGCCCAAAAGCACAAGGTGTGCAATACTCAGAGACATGGCCAAGGTAAGAAAGGCTGAAAGACGACCACCACTGAACAAGACACACAAGCTGAAACGTCAAGACTGGGCCAAAAAATATCTCAAGACTGATTTTTCTAAGGTTTTATGGACTGATGAAATGAGAGTGAGTCTTGATGGGCCAGATGGATGGGCCCGTGGCTGGATTGGTAAAGGGCAGAGAGCTCCAGTCCGACTCAGACGCCAGCAAGGTGGAGGTGGAGTACTGGTTTGGGCTGGTATCATCAAAGATGAGCTTGTGGGGCCTTTTCGGGTTGAGGATGGAGTCAAGCTCAACTCCCAGTCCTACTGCCAGTTTCTGGAAGACACCTTCTTCAAGCAGTGGTACAGGAAGAAGTCTGCATCCTTCAAGAAAAACATGATTTTCATGCAGGACAATGCTCCATCACACACGTCCAAGTACTCCACAGCGTGGCTGGCAAGAAAGGGTATAAAAGAAGAAAATCTAATGACATGGCCTCCTTGTTCACCTGATCTGAACCCCATTGAGAACCTGTGGTCCATCATCAAATGTGAGATTTACAAGGAGGGAAAACAGTACACCTCTCTGAACAGTGTCTGGGAGGCTGTGGTTGCTGCTGCATGCAATGTTGATGGTGAACAGATCAAAACACTGACAGAATCCATGGATGGCAGGCTTTTGAGTGTCCTTGCAAAGAAAGGTGGCTATATTGGTCACTGATTTGTTTTTGTTTTGTTTTTGAATGTCAGAAATGTATATTTGTGAATGTTGAGATGTTATATTGGTTTCACTGGTAAAAATAAACAATTGAAATGGGTATATATTTGTTTTTTGTTAAGTTGCCTAATAATTATGCACAGTAATAGTCACCTGCACACACAGATATCCCCCTAAAATAGCTATAACTAAAAACAAACTAAAAACCACTTCCAAAACTATTCAGCTTTGATATTAATGAGTTTTTTGGGTTCATTGAAAACATGGTTGTTGTTCAATAATAAAATTAATCCTCAAAAATACAACTTGCCTAATAATTCTGCACTCCCTGTACATACTTTTTCAAAATTCTACAAATTTGATACTTTTGCCTTAGCTGAGGCTTCTTTTTGGGAAAAAGGTTCTTCAAGCGGTGGTGCTTTCAGTTTAGGTTTGCCTGTCTTGTTCTTCATCCCTATTCATTCTATGTCCTCTAGCTTGGGTATTGGTTCCCACTAGTAATTAAAATGATTTATAGACTCTCCATACCATAGGAAAGAAAACAATATTTATACTTACCTGATAAATGTATTTCTTTCCAGGTATGGAGAGTCCACAACCTGCCCTTATTCAAATTAAGACTGCATTTTTTTGTCTAGTCCTCAGGCACCTCTATACCCTTGTGTTATCTTCTTTTTCCGTTTCCCTTCCGCCGAATGACTGGTGGTTATGGGTAAGGGAAGTGATACCTAACAGCTCTGCTGGTGTGCTCTTTGCCTCCTCCTGCTGGCCAGGAGTGAAAATCCCACTAGTAATTAGAATGTTTCGTGGACTCTCCATGCCCGGAAATAAATACATTTATCAGGTAAGCATAATTTTCTTCTTTTTTTTTTCTTAGCACTATAACATCTATTTTACAAAAAAAAAAAAAAAAACATTTGAAAAGCCTTCTATTAAATAATGCAAAGAACCACCTTAAATAATATAGGTTTGTCTTTGGAGCGGGTCCAGCACTTAGTGGCAAAAAAAACAAAGGTACACAAATATTTTGTTTGTTCCTTGAAACTTTACTCTAGACTGTATATTAAAAAGCAATGGATATTTGGCTCCGTATAATGTAGCTGCTGGCGGTTATTTGCAAAGAAATATTCCAGTGTTGCTGCTTTTGATTTAGTGATAAACTCTTCCAGGCACAGATGTATCAAATCATAAATATCCCTTTTTCATAAACTCAGTGGCAAGGCCTGAGGAGAGCTGTACCTGATGCAAATAGATCTATGATATGAGGCTGAACAGCAGCACCAGGGACTGCACATTTTTCATGTTTTATATTATATTAAAAGATAGCAGTACAACATTGTATTAAAATGCGTGAAGGGAACATTGTCATAATCTTGACAGATAAAAGCGCAAACACATTTTAAGTTTCCAGAGATATTAGACCTGCATATTAAGCAGTAAAGAGTCCGATGCCTTATAGCTCTGCTGTTTGTGTTCCCTCATGGACCATTCTCTAGGGCTGGGCGGGCACCTTAGAATGTCCATAAATACAAACATTTTTCACAAAAGCAAAGCTCTTTACTTGTTTATACTTGGTTTTTATTTAAAGGAACAGCACTATTACTAGATTGCTGGTGTCTTTATTTATTATGAAAACATTAACGGAAGAACTGCAGTAAAGCAATAAAACTGTACACAGATATAACAAAATAGGTAAACAAGTGCTCCCCTGTATTCATGACCACAGCCTTCCTTAGTTTTTCCCAGGGCAACAAGCGCACAATAATTCCCTCTGGCGGCGCTGGTGTTGTAGGGGTTAAATATCTCTACTGGGAACCAAGTGGCAATTTTCAAAAAGGTTTATTCCAATCTTCAGAATTTAAAACATAAGTAAATTAATCTCTAATGAGAAGTAGTGAAGCCCAACATGTCTTAAAGATAGAAATTATCTTTTTTTAGAGGAGATAAAAATCCTTTTTCAAGAGCAATTAAATTATTTATTTATTTTTACTTTTTTTTTTATATCATTGAAACATGTAAAGTTCTACATTCCCAATTTACTTCTGTTATCAGTTTTGCTTAGTTCTCTTGGTATCCTTTGTTAAAGTGACGGTAAGCTTCTATGTTTATAGTAACACTATTTGTAATCATAAAGTAAAAGATGGCACTTTCATTCATCAAATGGATTGTAAAGACTAAATTATTTAGATAATTACCCTTGCATGTTGTTAAACATTGCTCTGTTCCTCCGCCAGTAACACATAGTCTGTGTCTGTGTTCAATGACGATTAAGGCTGTAGCCATTTGTATTGCGCCCCCTTTGGCGTCCAGCAAGTTTAATAATAACGCCCCTGGTTTTGATGCCAAAGGGGGCAAGATACGATTGGCTACTACCTGAATCGTCATTCAACACCAAAATAGATTGTGTTACGGGCGGAGGAACGTCGTAATGTATAAAAACATGCAAGGGTAATTTACTTTAAGATTACAAATGGTGTTACTGTAAACATAGAAGTTTACCATCACTTTAAAGAGAAACTGTACTGTAAAATTGGCTTCCATGTATTATTATGTTTACAATGACCTGTTATACCAGCTGCAGAGTATACATTTTTTTATTTTATATATGAAATAGCTGTTTTCTCTTGTTAAGTGTATCCAGTCCACGGATCATCCATTACTTGTGGGATATTCTCCTTCCCAACAGGAAGTTGCAAGAGGATCACCCACAGCAGAGCTGCTATATAACTCCTCCCCTCACTGCCATATCCAGTCATTCTCTTGCAACTCTCAACAAAGATGGAGGTAGTAAGAGGAGAGTGGTGTATTATAGTTAGTTTTTTAACTTCAATCAAAAGTTTGTTATTTTTAAATGGTACCGGAGTGTACTGTTTTATCCCAGGCAGCATTAGAAGAAGAATCTGCCTGTGATTTCTATGATCTTAGCAGAAGTAACTAAGATCCACTGCCGTTCTCACATATTCTGAGGAGTGAGGTAACTTAAGAGGGGGAATGGCGTGCAGGTTTTCCTGCAAGAAGGTATGTGCAGTTAACATATTTCTAGGGATGGAATTTGCTAGAAAGATGCTGCTGATACCGGATTAATGTAAGTTAAGCCTAAATGCAGTGATTTAATAGCGACTGGCTTATTAACAGAGATACATACTCTTATAAAAATGTAATATAAAACGTTTGCTGGCATGTTAATCGTTTTTATATATGTTTGGTGACAAAACTTATTGGGGCCTAGTTTTTTTCCACATGGCTGGCTTGATTTTTGCCTAGAAACAGTTTCCTGAGGCTTTCCACTGTTGTAATATGAGTGGGAGAGGCCTATTTTAGTGCTTTTCTGCGCAGCTAGAATTACAGACAGAGACAATCAGCTTCCTTCTGCATGATACAGGACATCTCTGAAGGGCTCAAAAGACTTCAAAAGTCGTGTTTGAGGAGGGTAACAACCACAATAGACCTGTGGCAGTTGTTGTGACTGTGTTTAAAAACGTTTTTGTCAAAGTAGCACCAATACAAATACATTGGTATCTTTACCTCCAACTCAGCTCCTCAGTCAGATCATTTCTCAGAGACACTCAGAAGGGAGCCCCTACTATTTTGGAACTACTTTGTAATAGCCCCCATCGCTCCAAACACACTATTTCCAGACTATACTTGACTATTCAATCTGGTCCACTTAAGACCAAATCCTCGGTTATGACAGCCTGGGAAAGGGACTTGAATATGACTAAAGACCTAGTGGACTGGGAACACCTATTTCAGACCGCTGATAGAGGCCTTTTGAGTGCAGACTTAAAAGAAAACGTTATGAAAACACTTTTCCGATGGTACCTGACACCGGTTAAGACCGCACATATGTCCACACAAGGCAGCAAACTATGCTATCAAGGGTGCAGGGAGGTAGGCACATATCGCCATATGTGGTGGGACTGCGCTAGGGTCAATGCAATCTGGATGAGATTGGCTTCTTTCATGGGTCGCCTGATAGGTGAGGAGATCAATTTCACTATACAACAAGCTCTCTTACACGATCACAACACCTTATATAACAAATACTTAAATACCTTTTTCAATATTCTATGTACGGTCACCAGAACATGTATTGCTAAATATTGGAAGACAGGGGTCCCTACCTGGTCTGAAATAATTAATAAGATACAATACACATACAATATGTACGAATTGGCATCTGGGATCCTAGACAACAAGGACACATTTCATCAAATCTGGTTCTATTGGATAAATGGGGATGCTTCAGACCGGGATCTACCCAATAGGAGTACCATACCTTGATCAACATGCATTACACACTTAGATTCAAAAGCACTACCATGATAAGCTTATCCAGCTGTTGCTGGATATGTTGTCACCTTTACCCATGTTATATTCCCCCCCCCCTTTTTTTTTCAATATAAATTTATGGTATAACCTACCTTCCTTGTCTTACATTGCTCAAGGGGATAAGTTCTCCCCCTTTCTCTTTTATGTCTCTTAGAGGGAGGTCTAGGACACCATATATGTTATGTTTTACATCATGATTGCGAAGAACTGAGATCTAATTTTTGAATATTTGAGTTATACAAGTTCGAAACTTTATTTGTTATGACAATGTGTTTTATTTTCAATTTGTTTGAAAACGTAATTGGCAAATTTTGATGTAAATGTACTTCATAAATCTTTGCAAACTTTAATAAAAAATATTTAAACTTAAAAACGTTTTTGTCATTTATTATTCCGTTTTTGGTATTAAGGGGTTAATTATCCATTTGCAAGTGGGTGCAATGCTCTGCTAACTTGTTATATACACTGTAAAAATTTCGTTAGTGTAACTGCCTTTTTTCACTGTTATTTCAAATTTTGTCAAAATTTGTTTCTCTTAAAGGCACAGTGATGTTTTTTATATTGCTTGTTAACTTGGTTTAAAGTGTTTTCCAAGCTTGCTAGTCTCATTGCTAGTCTGTACAAACATGTCTGAAACAGAGGATACTTGTTCATTATGTTTAAAAGCCATGGTGGAGCCCCATAGGAGAATGTGTACTAAATGTATTGATTTCACCTTAAACAGTAAAGATCAGTCTTTATCTATAAAAGAATTGTCACCAGAGGGGTCTGTCGAGGGGGAAGTTATGCCGACTAACTCTCCCCACGTGTCGGACCTTTCGCCTCCTGCTCAAGGGACGCACGCTAATATGGCGCCAAGTACATCAGGGACGCCCATAGCGATTACTTTGCAGGACATGGCTGCAGTCATGAATAATACCCTGTCAGAGGTATTAGCCAGATTGCCTGAATTGAGAGGCAAGCGCGATAGCTCTGGGGTTAGACGAGATACAGAGCGCTTATATGCTGTAAGAGCCATGTCTGATACTGCGTCACAATATGCAGAACCTGAGGACGGAGAGCTTCAGTCTGTGGGTGACGTCTCTGAATCAGGGAGACCTGATTCAGAGATTTCTAATTTTAAATTTAAGCTTGAGAACCTCCGTGTATTGCTTGGGGAGGTATTAGCTGCTCTGAATGACTGTGACACAATTGCAGTGCCAGAGAAATTGTGTAGACTGGATAAATACTATGCAGTGCCGGTGAGTACTGATGTTTTTCCAATACCTAAAAGGCTTACAGAAATTATTAGTAAGGAGTGGGATAGACCCGGTGTGCCCTTTTCCCCACCTCCTATATTTAGAAAAATGTTTCCAATAGATGCCACTACACAGGACTTATGGCAGACAGTCCCTAAGGTGGAGGGAGCAGTTTCTATTTTAGCAAAGCATACCACTATCCCGGTTGAGGACAGTTGTGCTTTTTCAGATCCAATGGATAAAAAATTAGAGGGTTACCTTAAGAATATGTTTATTCAACACGGTTTTATTTTACAGCCCCTTGCATGCATTGCGCCTGTCACTGCTGCGGCGGCGTTCTGGTTTGAGGCCCTGGAAGAGGCCATCCATACAGCTCCATTGACTGAAATTATTGACAAGCTTAGAACACTTAAGCTAGCTAACTCATTTGTTTCTGATGCCATTGTTCATTTGACTAAACTAACGGCTAAGAATTCCGGATTCGCCATCCAGACGCGTAGGGTGCTATGGCTCAAATCCTGGTCAGCTGATGTGACTTCAAAGTCTAAATTACTCAACATTCCTTTCAAGGGGCAGACCTTATTCGGGCCTGGTTTGAAAGAAATTATTGCTTACATTACTGGAGGTAAGGGTCATACCCTTCCTCAGGACAGGGCCAAATCAAGGGCCAAACAGTCTAATTTTCGTGCCTTTCGAAATTTCAAGGCAGGTGCAGCATCAACTTTCTCCGCTTCAAAACAGGGAACTTTTGCTCAATCCAAGCAGGCCTGGAAACCTAACCAGTCCTGGAACAAGGGCAAGCAGGCCAGAAAGCCTGCTGTTGCCTCTAAGACAGCATGAAGGAGCGGCCCCCTATCCGACAACGGATCTAGTAGGGGGCATACTCTCTTCGCCCAGGCGTGGGCAAGAGATGTTCAGGATCCCTGGGCATTGGAGATCATATCTCAGGGATATCTTCTGGACTTCAAAGCTTCTCCTCCACAAGGGAGATTTCACCTTTCAAGATTATCTGCAAACCAGATAAAGAAATAGGCATTCCTAAGCTGCATACAAGATCTCATTGTAATGGGAGTGATCCATCCAGTTCCGCGGATGGAACAAGGACAGGCGTTTTATTCAAATCTGTTTGTGGTTCCCAAAAAAGAGGGAACCTTCAGACCAATTTTGGATCTAAAGATCCTAAACAAATTCCTCAGAGTTCCGTCATTCAAGATGGAAACTATTCAAACCATTTTACCCATGATCCAAGAGGGTCAGTACATGACCACAGTGGACTTAAAGGATGCCTACCTTCACATTCCGATTCACAAGAATCATCATCGGTTCCTGAGGTTTGCCTTTCTAGACAGGCATTACCAATTTGTAGCTCTTCCATTCAGGTTGGCTACAGCCCCAATAATTTTTACAAAGGTTCTGGGCTCACTTGTGGCGGTCCTAAGACCGCGAGGCATAGCGGTGGCTCCTTACCTGGACGACATCCTGATACAGGCGTCAAGCTTTCAAATTGCCAAATCTCATACAGAGATAGTTCTGGCATTCCTGAGGTCGCATGGGTGGAAAGTGAACGAAGAAAAGAGTTCTCTATCTCCTCTCACAAGGGTTTCCTTCCTAGGGACTCTTAATAGATTCTGTAGAAATGAAAATTTACCTGACAGAGTACAGGTTATCAAAACTTCTAAATGCTTGCCGTGTTCTTCACTCCATTCCGCGCCCCACGGTGGCTCAGTGCATGGAAGTAATCGGCTTAATGGTAGCGGCGATGGACATAGTGCCATTTGCGCGCCTGCATCTCAGACCGCTGCAATTATGCATGCTTAGTCAGTGGAATGGGGATTACACAGATTTGTCCCCTCTACTAAATCTGGATCAGGAAACCAGAGATTCTCTTCTCTGGTGGTTATCTCGGGTCAATCTGTCCAAGGGTATGACCTTTCGCAGACCAGATTGGACAATTGTAACAACAGATGCCAGCCTTCTAGGTTGAGGTGCAGTCTGGAACTCCCTGAAGGCTCAGGGTTCATTGATAGCGCCTGCGTGGCCACGCAGGACCTGGTATGCAGACCTAGTGGACATGTCATCGTTTCCACCATGGACTCTGCCTCTGAGACAAGACCTTCTAATACAAGGTCCTTTCAATCATCCAAATCTACTTTCTCTGAGACTGACTGCATGGAGATTGAACGCTTGATCCTATCAAAGCGTGGCTTCTCCGAGTCAGTAATTGATACTTTAATGCAGGCACGAAAGCCTGTCACCAGGAAAATTTACCACAAGATATGGCGTAAATATCTTCTTTGGTGTGAATCCAAGAATTACTCATGGAGTAGGGTTAGTATTCCTAGGATATTGTCCTTCCTCCAAGAGGGTTTGGACAAAGGATTATCAGCTAGTTCTTTAAAGTGACAGATTTCTGCTCTGTCTATTCTTTTACACAAGCGTCTGGCAGAAGTTCCAGACATTCAGGCATTTTGTCAGGCTTTAGTTAGAATTAAGCCTGTGTTTAAACCTGTTGCTCTTCCATGGAGCTTAAACTTGGTTCTTAAAGTTCTTTAAGGGGTTCCGTTTGAACCCCTTCATTCTATTGATACCAAACTTCTATCATGGAAAGTTCTATTTCTGATGGCTATTTCCTCGGCTCGAAGAGTCTCCGAGTTATCTGCCTTACATTGTGATTCTCCTTATCTGATCTTTCACTCAGATAAGGTAGTTCTGCATACAAAACCTGGGTTTTTACCTAAGGTGGTTTCTAACAAGAATATCAATCAAGAGATTGTTGTTCCATCATTATGTCCTAATCCTTCTTCAAAGAAGGAACGTCTTTTGCATAATCTAGACGTAGTCGTCAAACATCTAACCTGTTTGTTGTTTACTCTGGACAGAGGAGAGGTCAAAAGGCCTCGGCAACCTCTCTTTCTTTTTGGCTTCGGAGTATAATCCGTTTAGCCTATGAGACTGCTGGACAGCAGCCTCCTGAAAGGATTACAGCTCACTCTACTAGAGCTGTGGCTTCCACCTGGGCCTTTAAAAATGAGGCCTCTGTTGAACAGATTTGCAAGGCTGCGACTTGGTCTTCGCTTCATACCTTTTCCAAATTTTAAAAATTTGATACTTTTGCTTCTTCGGAGGCTGTTTTTGGGAGAAAGGTTCTACAGGCAGTGGTTCCTTCCGTTTAAGTTCCTGCCTTGTCCCTCCCATCATCCGTGTACTTTAGCTTTGGTATTGATATCCCACAAGTAATGGATGATCCGTGGACTGGATACACATAACAAAAGAAAGCATAATTTATGAGTACCTGATAAATTTATTTCTCTTGTAGTGTATCCAGTCCATGGCCCGCCCTGTCCTTTTCAGGTAGGTCTAAATTTTAATTAAACTACAGTCACCACTGCACCCTATGGTTTTTCCTTTCTCGGCTTGTTTCGGTCGAATGACTGGATATGGCAGTGAGGGGAGGAGCTATATAGCAGCTCTGCTGTGGGTGATCCTCTTGCAACTTCCTGTTGGGAAGGAGAATATGCCACATGTAATGGATGATCCGTGGACTGGATACACTACAAGAGAAATAAATGTATCAGGTAAGCATAAATTATGTTTTTACTCTTTGAAAACATAACCCATTACAATGAGCTGAGTTTGCAGAAAGAGCACATATCTATACTTTTTCTTTATACTGAAAAGCTGATACTGAGAGAAAGCAATTGCAAATTAACATTTTAGTACCGGTTGTTCCCACCCTCTCCTGGGCTTCTGTTGAATCAGCTAGATTATAAGAGGCAGAGTGAAATCTTGCTTTACAGGACACAATATAATGTCATAATAAAGACGTACAGCCAGTCATCAGAGGGGTAAGCACTGAGAAGTCAAAAGCACAATTTTCAACAGGAGAACAACTTTTGAAAGGACTTGTGGAGAATAAGCTAATTATAACAAGAGGGTGGGGTAAAGTTTAGGGCCTTATAAATTTAGATATTGCAATACACCCGCACATCTAACTGTTTCATATAACTGTATGATAGATTCTACTTCCAACAACATGGCTTAAACTTGTTCAAATAGTTGCTGCAATAAATTGTTTAATGGAAGTTCAGCTAGACAGCCAAAGTGTATATTTAGATACATACATTAAATATATCATTTTATATTTGTGAACTATAATTTGCACGTCAATTGTTATTATGTTAGTAATAGTTTTTTGTTTTGATAGCGTGTCTGAAATACTGGAGAAACATGGACTTCAGAAGCCAATCTCATTTGTGAAGGACACCCAGTCAAATCCTGAGGAAGCACGCAAGCTGATGGTCAGACTCACAAGGCACACAGGACGCAAGTAAGGAATATGGCATAAAATCATAATCAGATATAAGCAGGGTCTTGCACTTTACTAAAACCTTTCTATATTAATCATGTAAATGTCTCCGGAAGTTGAGAGTGTGGCATTTGTAATTAAAAGCATTGCTCCGTTTTTTAACAGGAAACAATCTAATTTACTGTTACCTAGATTACGAGTTGTGCGCTAAACAGGGTGCAAAACTAACGCCAAAAAAGTTATTTCACCCTCCATAGCGCTGCCATTGCGAGTTAGTGAAAAGCCGCCTTGTGCATGCGATATGGTGGCAATAAGCTCCATACCGCACAAAAGCCAAGGGCTGATTTGACATGCTCGTGCACAATTTCCCTCATAGACATCAATGGGGAGAAGGTGTTGGAAAGAAACCTAAAGTGCGGAATGAAAAATCTCTGTAACGCAACCTCTTTGATGTCTATGGGGACATTTTTTTACGTTTAAACCTAACACCCTAACATAAACCCCAAGTCTAAACACCCCTAATCTGCTACCCCGACATCACCGCTACCTAAATAAAGTTATTAACCCCTAATCTGCCACCCCCAACATCGCCACCACCGAAATAAAGTTATTAACCCCTAATCTGCCGCTCCCGACGTTGCAAACATTAATAAGTTATTAAAAAAAAAACCTGCGGCCTCCCACATCTCCGCCACTAAATAAACCTATTAACCCCTAAACCTCCAGCCTCCCATATCTCTGCAACTTAATAAACCTATTAACCCCTAAACCGCCGGCCCCCCACAACGCAAAACACTAGATTAAAGGGACAGTCAACACCAGCATTTTTGTTGTTTTTAAAGATAGATAATCCCTTAATTACCAATTTCTCAGTTTTGCATAACCAACACAGTTTTAATTATACACGTTTTACCTCTGTAATTACCTTGTATCTAAGTCTCAGCAGACTGCCCCCTTATTTCAGTTCTTTTGACAGACTTGCATTTTAGCCAATCAGAGCTGTCTCCATGTTAAATTCACGTGCATGAGCTCAATGTTATCTATATGAAACACGTGAACATTTAGATTAGAGGTGGCCTTCAAGGTCTAAGAAATTAGCATATAAACCTCCTAGGTTTAGCTTTCATCGAAGAATACCAAGAGAACAAAGCAAAATTGGTGATAAAAGTAAATTGGAAAGTTTTTTAAAATGACATGCCCTATTTGAAACATGAACGTTTTTTTTGGACTTGACTGTGCATTTAAACTATTGACTCCTAAACCTAACACCCCCCTAACTTTAAATTAAAATTACAATATAACTATATTTAAATAAATAAAAACTTACCTGTTAAATAAAACTAAACCTAATATTAAACTATAAATTAGCCTAACCTTACTATTCTAATAAAATAAAAAATACTACCAATTAAAAATACTAAATTACGAAAACGGAACTTGCCAGCAAGGGGAACAGAGGTGTGTGCTTGGAGCTCCTCTGCTAAAATTGATCAAAAATGGGCATATATCCAATTTTATAGCAGACTAAACTACTAAAAAGCTCAGGGGTTAGAGGTAACTGTGTTCTTCAGTCCTCTAAGGAGAAAAAAGTTTGATATTTGTTGATTTCGTAGCTACCTCAGCAGCCTTATGATCTGGTACCCACAAAATCTAACGAGACAGTGTGGACACGACCTCCCCTATCATTTACAAGGTATTTTCCCCATAATATCTGCTAAATTGATATGGATTCTGCGCTGCACAAGTTTGAAGATAACATCTGTGGAATCTTAGAAGATCATTTCTTACAACTGAGCCTACTATTAACGCATCTCCTCAAAAATTTCTCTACCTCACATGGCATGCAAGATGACAGCGAAGAACCAGGAACCATTAATGACAAACCAGATCCCTCAGCAATGCCTGCTGGACTCCAAAGTCAAGTCACTAACCTTTATATAACAAACCTGACTGAAAAGTCAGAGTTCCAAGAGTGGCGGAGTCTAACTGTAACAGAAACTGCAATCCATTCACAACCTCTACTTAGGTAGCATTGCTATAGTCTAGAGCCAACTTGAACTAGTTTCAAAAAATGCAGCTACCATTTCATTTCCATAATTCTTTATATGTTTATGTATATAACCTGATATACACCTTGTTTTGGAGCTGTGTTATTCTGTAGGAACTCTTTATATAGGTTAGCACTAATGACCCTGCAGCTATATTAGGATTGAGGTGGGTTTACTTTTATTAGCTCCTTCCTTTAGTATACCAGTTATAATAAGGCACATCTTTTTTAAAGTGGAAGATGTTTATGTTGCCGTACGTTTCTGCTTTGTCTAGCAACACTTCCTGGGTTTTACTTATTTTCCTATAGAGTTCTATCACATCTCTCAATATGTTTACACTGTTTAGATGCTTTCATGGGGTAAAGTGTGAGGTTACTTTTGTCAAGAGTACACCTATATTGAAGTATCATAGAAACACTCCCTACAAACCACGATATAGCTCCCATGTGATATCTATGCTAATATAGCTTTATTGGTTTAATCTCATTTCATGCCTGTGTATTATGCTGAGGAACTTGTATTAACCGATATAAAGGCTTTTTCTCCAACATAGGTGTGTCCGGTCCACGGCGTCATCCTTACTTGTGGGATATTCTCTTCCCCAACAGGAAATGGCAAAGAGCCCAGCAAAGCTGGTCACATGATCCCTCCTAGGCTCCGCCTACCCCAGTCATTCTCTTTGCCGTTGTACAGGCAACATCTCCACGGAGATGGCTTAGAGTTTTTTAGTGTTTAACTGTAGTTTTTCATTATTCAATCAAGAGTTTGTTATTTTCAAATAGTGCTGGTACGTACTATTTACTCAGAAACAGAAAAGAGATGAAGAATTCTGTTTGTATGAGGAAAATGATTTTAGCAACCGTAACTAAAATCCATGGCTGTTCCACACAGGACTGTTGAGAGCAATTAACTTCAGTTGGGGGAACAGTTTGCAGTCCCTTGCTGCTTGAGGTATGACACATTCTAACAAGACGATGTAATGCTGGAAGCTGTCATTTTCCCTATGGGATCCGGTAAGCCATGTTTATTACAATTGTAAATAAGGGCTTCACAAGGGCTTATTTAGACTGTAGACATTTTTTGGGCTAAATCGATTGATATTAACACTTATTTAGCCTTGAGGAATCATTTATTCTGGGTATTTTGATATAATAATATCGGCAGGCACTGTTTTAGACACCTTATTCTTTAGGGGCTTTCCCAAAGCATAGGCAGAGTCTCATTTTCGCGCCGGTGTTGCGCACTTGTTTTTGAGAGGCATGGCATGCAGTCGCATGTGAGAGGAGCTCTGATACTTATAAAAGACTTCTGAAGGCATCATTTGGTATCGTATTCCCCTTTGGGTTTGGTTGGGTCTCAGCAAAGCAGATACCAGGGACTGTAAAGGGGTTAAAGCTTAAAACGGCTCCGGTTCCGTTATTTTAAGGGTTAAAGCTTCCAAAATTGGTGTGCAATATTTTCAAGGCTTTAAGACACTGTGGTGAAAGTTTGGTGAATTTTGAACAATTCCTTCATGTTTTTTCACAATTGCAGTAATAAAGTGTGTTCAGTTTAAAATTTAAAGTGACAGTAACGGTTTTATTTCAAAACGTTTTTTGTACTTTCTTATCAAGTTTATGCCTGTTTAACATGTCTGAACTACCAGATAGACTGTGTTCTGAATGTGGGGAAGCCAGAATTCCTATTCATTTAAATAAATGTGATCTATGTGATAATGACAATGATGCCCAAGATGATTCCTCAAGTGAGGGGAGTAAGCATGGTACTGCATCATTCCCTCCTTCGTCTACACGAGTCTTGCCCACTCAGGAGGCCCCTAGTACATCTAGTGCGCCAATACTCCTTACTATGCAACAATTAACGGCTGTAATGGATAATTCTGTCAAAAACATTTTAGCCAAAATGAACCCTTGTCAGCGTAAGCGTGGATGCTCTGTTTTAGTTACTGAAGAGCATGACGACGCTGATATTAATATCTCTGAAGGGCCCCTAACCCAATCTGAGGGGGCCAGGGAGGTTTTGTCTGAGGGAGAAATTACTGATTTAGGGAACATTTCTCAGCAGGCTGAATCTGATGTGATTACTTTTAAATTTAAATTGGAACATCTCCGCATTTTGCTTAAGGAGGTATTATCCACTCTGGATGATTGTGAAAATTTGGTCATCCCAGAGAAACTATGTAAAATGGACAAGTTCCTAGAGGTGCCGGGGCTCCCAGAAGCTTTTCCTATACCCAAGCGGGTGGCGGACATTGTTAATAAAGAATGGGAAAGGCCCGGTATTCCTTTCGTCCCTCCCCCCATATTTAAAAAATTGTTTCCTATGGTCGACCCCAGAAAGGACTTATGGCAGTCAGTCCCCAAGGTCGAGGGAGCGGTTTCTACTTTAAACAAACGCACCACTATTCCCATAGAGGATAGTTGTGCTTTCAAAGATCCTATGGACAAAAATAGAAGGTTTGCTTAAAAAGATGTTTGTTCAGCAGGGTTACCTTCTACAACCCATTTCATGCATTGTCCCTGTCACTACAGCCGCATATTTCTGGTTTGATGAACTGATTAAGGTGCTCGATAGTGACTCTCCTCCTTATGAGGAGATTATGGACAGAGTCAATGCTCTCAAATTGGCTAATTCTTTCACTCTAGACGCCTCTTTGCAATTGGCTAAGTTAGCGGCTAAGAATTCTGGGTTTGCTATTGTGGCGCGCAGAGCGCTTTGGTTGAAATCTTGGTCGGCTGATGCGTCTTCCAAGAACAAGCTACTAAACATTCCTTTCAAGGGGAAAACGCTGTTTGGTCCTGACTTGAAAGAGATTATCTCTGATATCACTGGGGGTAAGGGCCATGCCCTTCCTCAGGATCGGCCTTTCAAGGCAAAAAATAGACCTAATTTTCGTCCCTTTCGTAAAAACGGACCAGCCCAAGGTGCTACGTCCTCTAAGCAAGAGGGTAATACTTCTCAGGCCAAGCCAGCTTGGAGACCAATGCAAGGCTGGAACAAGGGAAAGCAGGCAAAGAAACCTGCCACTGCTACCAAGACAGCAGGAAATATCGGCCCCCGATCCGGGACCGGATCTGGTGGGGGGCAGACTCTCTCTCTTCGCTCAGGCTTGGGCAAGAGATGTTCTGGATCCTTGGGCGCTAGAAATAGTCTCCCAGGGTTATCTTCTGGAATTCAAGGGACTTCCCCCAAGGGGAAGGTTCCACAGGTCTCAGTTGTCTTCAGACCACATAAAAAGACAGGCGTTCTTACATTGTGTAGAAGACCTGTTAAAAATGGGAGTGATTCATCCTGTTCCATTGAGAGAACAAGGGATGGGGTTCTACTCCAATCTGTTCATAGTTCCCAAAAAAGAGGGAACGTTCAGACCAATCCTAGATCTCAAGATCTTAAACAAATTTCTCAAGGTCCCATCGTTCAAGATGGAAACCATTCGAACTATCCTTCCTTCCATCCAGGAAGGTCAATTCATGACCACGGTGGATTTAAAGGATGCGTATCTACATATTCCTATCCACAAGGAACATCATCGGTTCCTAAGGTTTGCATTCCTGGACAAACATTACCAGTTCGTGGCGCTTCCTTTCGGATTAGCCACTGCTCCAAGGATTTTCACAAAGGTACTAGGGTCCCTTCTAGCTGTGCTAAGACCAAGGGGCATTGCAGTAGTACCTTACCTGGACGACATTCTGATTCAAGCGTCGTCCCTCCCTCGAGCAAAGGCTCACACGGACATCGTCCTGGCCTTTCTCAGATCGCACGGCTGGAAAGTGAACGTGGAAAAGAGTTCTCTATCCCCGTCAACAAGGGTTCCCTTCTTGGGAACAATTATAGACTCCTCAGAAATGAGGATTTTTCTAACAGAGGCCAGAAAGACAAAACTTCTGGACTCTTGTCGAATACTTCATTCCGTTCCTCTTCCTTCCGTAGCTCAGTGCATGGAAGTGATCGGGTTGATGGTAGCGGCAATGGACATAGTTCCTTTTGCGCGCATTCATCTAAGACCATTACAACTGTGCATGCTCAGTCAGTGGAATGGGGACTATACAGACTTGTCTCCAAAGATACAAGTAAATCAGAGGACCAGAGACTCACTCCGTTGGTGGCTGTCCCTGGACAACCTGTCACGAGGGATGACATTCCGCAGACCAGAGTGGGTCATTGTCACGACCGACGCCAGTCTGATGGGCTGGGGCGCGGTCTGGGGATCCCTGAAAGCTCAGGGTCTTTGGTCTCGGGAAGAATCTCTTCTACCGATAAATATTCTGGAACTGAGAGCGATATTCAATGCTCTCAAGGCTTGGCCTCAGCTAGCGAGGACCAAGTTCATACGGTTTCAATCAGACAACATGACGACTGTTGCGTACATCAACCATCAGGGGGGAACAAGGTGTTCCCTAGCGATGGAAGAAGTGACCAAGATTATTCTATGGGCGGAGTCTCACTCCTGCCACCTGTCTGCTATCCACATCCCGGGAGTGGAAAATTGGGAAGCGGATTTTCTGAGTCGTCAGACATTGCATCCGGGGGAGTGGGAACTCCATCCGGAAATCTTTGCCCAAGTCACTCAACTATGGGGCATTCCAGACATGGATCTGATGGCCTCTCGTCAGAACTTCAAAGTTCCTTGCTACGGGTCCAGATCCAGGGATCCCAAGGCGGCTCTAGTGGATGCACTAGTAGCACCTTGGACCTTCAAACTAGCTTATGTGTTCCCGCCGTTTCCTCTCATCCCCAGGCTGGTAGCCAGGATCAATCAGGAGAGGGCGTCGGTGATCTTGATAGCTCCTGCGTGGCCACGCAGGACTTGGTATGCAGATCTGGTGAATATGTCATCGGCTCCACCTTGGAAGCTACCTTTGAGACGAGACCTTCTTGTTCAGGGTCCGTTCGAACATCCGAATCTGGTTTCACTCCAGCTGACTGCTTGGAGATTGAACGCTTGATTTTATCGAAGCGAGGTTTCTCAGATTCTGTTATCGATACTCTTGTTCAGGCCAGAAAGCCTGTAACTAGAAAGATTTACCACAAAATTTGGAAAAAATATATCTGTTGGTGTGAATCTAAAGGATTCCCTTGGGACAAGGTTAAGATTCCTAGGATTCTATCCTTCCTTCAAGAAGGATTGGAAAAAGGATTATCGGCAAGTTCCCTGAAGGGACAGATTTCTGCCTTGTCGGTGTTACTTCACAAAAAACTGGCAGCTGTGCCAGATGTTCAAGCCTTTGTTCAGGCTCTGGTTAGAATCAAGCCTGTTTACAAACCTTTGACTCCTCCTTGGAGTCTCAATTTAGTTCTTTCAGTTCTTCAAGGGGTTCCGTTTGAACCCTTACATTCCGTTGATATTAAGTTATTATCTTGGAAAGTTTTGTTTTTAGTTGCAATTTCTTCTGCTAGAAGAGTTTCAGAATTATCTGCTCTGCAGTGTTCTCCTCCTTATCTGGTGTTCCATGCAGATAAGGTGGTTTTACGTACTAAACCTGGTTTTCTTCCAAAAGTTGTTTCTAACAAAAACATTAACCAGGAGATTATCGTACCTTCTCTGTGTCCGAAACCAGTTTCAAAGAAGGAACGCTTGTTGCACAATTTGGATGTTGTTCGCGCTCTAAAATTCTATTTAGATGCTACAAAGGATTTTAGACAAACATCTTCCCTGTTTGTTGTTTATTCAGGTAAAAGGAGAGGTCAAAAAGCAACTTCTACCTCTCTCTCTTTTTGGATTAAAAGCATCATCAGATTGGCTTACGAGACTGCCGGACGGCAGCCTCCCGAAAGAATCACGGCTCATTCCACTAGGGCTGTGGCTTCCACATGGGCCTTCAAGAACGAGGCTTCTGTTGATCAGATATGTAGGGCAGCGACTTGGTCTTCACTGCACACTTTTACCAAATTTTACAAGTTTGATACTTTTGCTTCTTCTGAGGCTATTTTTGGGAGAAAGGTTTTGCAAGCCGTGGTGCCTTCCATTTAGGTGACCTGATTTGCTCCCTCCCTTCATCCGTGTCCTAAAGCTTTGGTATTGGTTCCCACAAGTAAGGATGACGCCGTGGACCGGACACACCTATGTTGGAGAAAACAGAATTTATGTTTACCTGATAAATTTCTTTCTCCAACGGTGTGTCCGGTCCACGGCCCGCCCTGGTTTTTTTAATCAGGTCTGATAATTTATTTTCTTTAACTACAGTCACCACGGTACCATATGGTTTCTCCTATGCTAATATTCCTCCTTAACGTCGGTCGAATGACTGGGGTAGGCGGAGCCTAGGAGGGATCATGTGACCAGCTTTGCTGGGCTCTTTGCCATTTCCTGTTGGGGAAGAGAATATCCCACAAGTAAGGATGACGCCGTGGACCGGACACACCGTTGGAGAAAGAAATTTATCAGGTAAACATAAATTCTGTTTTTCTATTGTTATGTCACATGTTATTTGATACTAATAGGAAGATATCTATAAAGTCCTACCTAGAGCAAGTTGAGTTCTTAATATTGCTTTGTATACTTTCCTTTATAGCTCAAACTTTTTATCTCCTAAATCTTCTGGTTAGAATTTATCAGACACTACACCTATGATAGCATCCACCTTCATCCTGCTACTCCCAACTTAGTTGAACTCCTTTCTGTAAGAAACTCATACAAAGATTACAGCCCACTACCTACAGAGATTGATTATCCTTCACTCCTTGTTCGTAGATATTCACAGACATCTCAAGCGAGATACAACCCCATTTATATTCTTGAGACTTTAAGGCTTCACACCCATTAGATTGAAAAAGCTGGCATATTTGGCTTTACTGACTAGAAGCGGCAGCAATTATTTTATATATCATTACATCATTATTCCCGCCCCCCCATGTGCTATCATGTGCTCCTGATGGCTTACATCCAGCTTCGAATTAGAATTCTCATGTATTATACTCTTCACTTTTTACAATATCTCCCTCTTTATTACATCATAACAAATAACTCCATGGAGAGCATACAACATAATCTTTAGGTACCTACATAAAGTACTCTTGGCACCATTAAGCTTTTGAGAGCTCCACCCCTCCCCCCTCAGTACCTCATACCTATGTAGCGGTGCTCACCCGCTGAATTATCCCCCCCTCATTGTTTGTCAGCATATTGACCCAAGTTAGCTAGCAGTAAATCTTGATGAGGCGTTTTTTCTCAATTACCAGGATTTAGTTTCCTAATTCGCTATATACCAGAATTTCGTCCCATACAAGTCATATTTTCATCAAGTTATCAGTTTTGTATGGGTCATACATGTAGCTAAAAAAGCCTTTTACCTTCCCTATATCAAATGGCAACGATGTGACCAATATAATAGCTACCTTAATTACCTACAATATATACTTAAAAGTGAGGTTTCCAAATGTTCTTTTAACCCTTTGAGTGTTTAGCACTTTCCCACCTTGGTGCTAAGCTTTTTTAAGGGTTTTTATTTATTTTTTTTTTTTTTTGGGGGGGGGGGGGATAACTTTTTTTTTTTTCTTATTCAGATCCCCAAGACTTACACTGTTGGAAAGGTTAGGCGATTACCTTTCCAAAGGTGGGTCTTGGGCGTCTGTAGCTGCTTAGATGCCTTTGATACAGGCTTCTAAACAGCATGACCCCTGTGCCTATACTTAACATTGTTAAGTATAAATAAAGTTGTGCGGTGACGTCATCACGTCATTGCGCGTGACGTTACCGCGCATTACGTGAAGCCCTGGCGATGCCTGTCACTATGCAGGTCCGATCGCCAGGGTAGGATCGGGTTGGAGCCCCCAGATCTCCCTCAAGGTGGGAGAGTGCTAGCGACGGCTCTGAGTTGTCGTTAGCACCAGAGTGGGAAACTCTGCGACGGCTCAGAGCCGTCGTTAGCACTCAAGGGGTTAACAGCATGACATAATAACCTTGTTCTGTTTATCAATGTTTTGTGGCATTACGGATATGAATATACCTGTAACATTGGACAACTCGTGTCTGTTAAACATTAACTCATGAACTACTGTCAAATCTCAATAAAAAACTATTTGGCTGAAAAGGGCCTTAAGTTAAACAGCTCTTTTACCTTTAAAAAAATACAAAGTCCCCACAACAGTAAAACCCACCAGCCAACCAACCCCCCAAAATAAAATAAAAACCTAACTCTAAAAAACCACTAAGCTACCCATTGCCCCTAAAGGGGCATTTTTATGGGCGTTTAGCTCTTTTTCATTGCCCTTAAAAGGGCTCGTAGCTCTTTTTCAAAAGCCCAAACCATAATCTGAAAAAAAAAAAAAAAAAACTAACACCCCAAAAAATTCAAAAAATGCTTAACACTATCCCCAGAATATCTACTCACGGTTGCTAAAGTCCGGACATCCATGCAGCGAGAAGTCTTTATCCAGGCAGCTACATCTTCATCCATCGCGGGGGCGTCTTCTATCTTCATCCCGACGGAGCGGCGAAGACATCCAGCGCGGAGCGTCCTCTTCATACGGTCCCCGCTGTACACTGAAGCTTCAATGCAACGTAGCCGTTTCAAAATGGTGTACCTTACATTCCTATTGGCTGATTTGATTCTTCAAATTCAAATCAACCAATGATGAGAGCTTCTAAAATCATATTGGCTGTTGGGGCAGTGACTGAATCACTTCTAGTGAAGGAGTTAGTCACAAGCCGGCCACAGGTGTCACAGGGGACCGGTCACTTAGTCTTCTTCTGTTGGATCGTTGATGTACTCCACACATAGATCCTCTGCTGGGACATACACAGCACTAGATAGGCTCTCTACCGGAAGCAGTCTTTTCTGCAGCCAGTATGCACAGTATAGTGGGTGCATCTGAGGGAATTGCAGCCATTTCTTGCACTGACATAGACCACAGGCAATTAGTAGGTACATCATAGCCAGGGGAACATACACATCTGACAGACTATTTCCATCTTTATTACTTAGACTTTTCATACTTAGTCTAGTAATTATGGAAACATTATTATATGATAGCTACAAGTACTATTACATCTCAATGCAACCTTATACGCTCTTTTATATACACAACAATACAGATTTAACTGTTTTGCAATGTTAGGAGGAGTTTGTGTATTTTATGTTTTGTTGTGCACTGACTTAGCATGGCTGTTACAGTTAGTAACTGGGTTAGTTCCTGCTCCTTTGTTTCTCAGTGCAATTGCCATTTTTTAACCCCTTGAGTGCTAAAGACGGCTCTGAGCCGTCGCAAATTGTCTCAGTCAGGTGCTAACGATGGCTCGGAGCCGTCGCTAGCACTCTCCCAAACTTTAAGGAAATCTGGGGCCTCCCACCCGTCCTACCCCGGCGATCGGGCCTGTATAGTGACAGGCATAGCCGGGGCTTCACGTTTTGTGCGGTGGCGACACGTGCAATGATGTGATGATGTCACTGCGCAACTTTATTGAAAAATTACAGTAAGTATAGGGAAAGGGGGCATGCTGTTTAGAAGCCTGTATCTCAAGCATCTAAGCAGCTACAGACCCCCAAGACCGTTGGAAAGGTAATCACTTAACCTTATATATCGGTATAAGTTTTGGGGATCTGGGAAAAAAAGGTAAAAAAAAATATATATATTTAAAAAATAAAATATAAAAAACCCCCTCAAATCAGCTTAGCACCCAGGTGGGAAAGTGCTTAGCATTTAAAGGGTTACATTATGCCATGCTAGATTTTTAAGCAGTGCATTATTATTATTTACTATTATTACACATGGAGGTTTTGCTTTAATACTTATTGTCCAAGGTTGTCTGTGATATATATATATATATATATATATATATATATATATATATATATATATATATATATATATATATTATATATAGCTTTTTTCTACACACTGTCAGTAAATTTTTTGCAACAATTGTACCTTTAGGGGTACAACAACCTGTTACTGGGGCAGTAACCTCAAATGCACACCCGCTGTACCCTTTAACATGGAAACATTGGTACCCTTGCAGATTGTACCTTTTAAAGGCAAATGTGTACCTTTGGTGACTAAATTGGACCTCAGTGCTATGGTACCATAATGCACCCTTAAAAATGGTGAATTTGCATTTCAAGGGTACTGCCCCAGTGACAAGCTCTTTGTACCTCACAATGGCAAATTTGTACTCTAAACAACATATTAAACATTCTTAAATGCTATTCCACCAAATGTATTACATAACATTCAAATATACATTCATCTACTGTGTTCTTGCTCAGAAAGGTAAGTATATAAGTATTTGTCTAGCTTTAAATTAACAATAAAAAGACACAAAAAAACAACACCACCACAGTAGCCACACTGAATTTGATGATTTTGGAAAAGACAGCCAGAAAGCAGATCCTAAAACTCTGCCACTGGAATCCCTGAAAGAACCAGGCAAGACCAACTGTTCTAAAATGAGCTACTCTAAATGCTTAAAGGGACACTCAAGTCAAGATAAACTTTTCTTCTGTTATGTGTGATCAGTCCACGGGTCATCATTACTTCTGGGATATAACTCCTCCCCAACAGGAAATGCAAGAGGATTCACCCAGCAGAGCTGATATAGCTCCTCCCCTCTACGTCAGTCCCAGTCATTCTCTTGCACCCAACGACTAGATAGGATGTGTGAGAGGACTATGGTGATTATACTTAGTTTTTATGACTTCAATCAAAAGTTTGTTATTTTACAATAGCACCGGAGCGTGTTATTACTTCTCTGGCAGAGTTTGAAGAAGAATCTACCAGAGTTTTTTACTATGATTTTAACCGGAGTAGTTAAGATCATATTGCTGTTCTCGGCCATCTGAGGGAGGTAAAGGCTTCAGATCAGGGGACAGCGGGCAGATGAATCTGCATTGAGGTATGTAGCAGTTTTTATTTTCTGAATGGAATTGATGAGAAAATCCTGCTATACCGTTATAATGACATGTATGTATACACTTCAGTATTCTGGGAATGGTATTTCACCGGAACTACTCTGTTAAAGGTCACTAATCCTTTTAATAAATATTATCATGTTAAACGTTTTTGCTGGAATGTAGAATCGTTTACATTGCTGAGGTACTGAGTGAATATATGTTTGGGCATTATTTTCCACTTGGCAGTTGTCTGCTTTAAATTGTGACAGTTTCGTTTCTCCTCACTGCTGTGTGTGAGAGGGAGGGGCCGTTTTTGGCGCTCTTTTGCTACGCATCAAAAATTTCCAGTCAGCTACTATTATATTTCTTGCATGATCCGGTTCACTGACAGATCTCAGGGGTCTTCAAACTTCTTTGAAGGGAGGTACATTCTCTCAGCAGAGCTGTGAGAATTTTATATTGACTGTGAATAAATACGTTACTCTATAATTTTTTATGTCAAATTTAGTTATTGTTATTTACTAATGGGAACAAACCTTTGCTAAAAGTTGGGTTATTTTAAAGTCGATGCTATAACTGTTTTTCAGTTCATTATCTCAACTGTCATTTAATCGTTTAAGTACCTCTTTGAGGCACAGTACGTTTTTGCTAAAAAAGATTATAACCAGGTTGCAAGTTATTGCTAGTGTGTTAAACATGTCTGACTCAGAGGAAGATATCTGTGTCATTTGTTCCAATGCCAAGGTGGAGCCCAATAGAAATTTATGTACTAACTGTATTGATGCTACTTTAAATAAAAGTCAATCTGTACAATGTGAACAAATTTCACCAAACTGCGAGGGGAGAGTTATGCCGACTAACTCGCCTCACGCGGCAGTACCTGCATCTCCCGCCCGGGAGGTGCGTGATATTATGGCGCCTAATACATCTGGGCGGCCATTACAGATAACATTACATGATATGGCTACTGTTATGACTGAAGTTTTGTCTAAATTACCAGAACTAAGAGGCAAGCGTGATCACTCTGGGGTGAGAACAGAGTGCGCTGACAATACTAGGGCCATGTCTGATACTGCGTCACAGCTTGCAGAGCATGAGGACGGAGAGCTTCATTCTGTGGGTGACGGTTCTGATCCAAACAGATTGGATTCAGATATTTCAAATTTTAAATTTAAATTGGAGAACCTCCGTGTATTACTAGGGGAGGTCTTAGCGGCTCTCAATGATTGTAACACCGTTGCAATACCAGAGAAACTGTGTAGGTTGGATAAATACTTTGCGGTACCGGCGAGTACTGACGTTTTTCCTATACCTAAGAGATTAACTGAAATTGTTACTAAGGAGTGGGATAGACCCGGTGTGCCGTTCTCACCCCCTCCAATATTTAGAAAGATGTTTCCAATAGACGCCACCACTCGGGACTTATGGCAAACGGTCCCTAAGGTGGAGGGAGCAGTTTCTACTTTAGCTAAGCGTACCACTATCCCGGTGGAGGATAGCTGTGCTTTTTCAGATCCAATGGATAAAAAATTAGAGGGTTACCTTAAGAAAATGTTTGTTCAACAAGGTTTTATATTGCAACCCCTTGCATGTATCGCGCCGATTACGGCTGCGGCAGCATTTTGGATTGAGTCTCTGGAAGAGAACCTTAGTTCATCTACGCTAGACGATATTATGGACAGGCTTAGAGTCCTTAAACTAGCTAATTCATTCATTTCGGAGGCCGTAGTACATTTAACCAAACTTACGGCTAAGAACTCTGGATTCGCCATACAGGCACGTAGAGCACTGTGGCTAAAATCCTGGTCAGCTGATGTTACTTCTAAGTCCAAATTACTTAATATACCTTTCAAGGGGCAGTCTTTATTTGGGCCCGGTTTGAAAGAAATTATCGCTGACATTACAGGAGGTAAGGGCCACGCCCTACCTCAAGACAAAGCCAAAGCTAAGGCTAGACAGTCTAATTTTCGTCCCTTTCGGAATTTCAAAACAGGAGCAGCGTCAACCTCCACTGCACCAAAACAGGAAGGAGCTGTTGCTCGTTACAGGCAAGGCTGGAAACCTAACCAGTCCTGGAATAAGGGCAAACAGGCTAGGAAACCTGCTGCTGCCCCAAAGACAGCATGAATCGAGAGCCCCCGATCCGGGACCGGATCTAGTGGGGGGCAGACTTTCTCTCTTCGCCCAGGCCTGGGCAAGAGATGTTCAGGATCCCTGGACGCTGGAGATCATATCTCAGGGATACCTTCTAGACTTCAAATTATCTCCACCAAAAGGGAGATTTCATCTGTCAAGGTTGTCAACAAACCAGATAAAGAAAGAAGCGTTTCTACGCTGTGTACAAGATCTGTTATTAATGGGAGTGATCCATCCAGTTCCACGGTCGGAACAAGGACAAGGGTTCTACTCAAACCTGTTTGTGGTTCCCAAAAAAGAGGGAACTTTCAGGCCAATCTTAGATTTAAAGATTCTAAACAAATTCCTAAGAGTTCCATCGTTCAAAATGGAAACTATTCGGACAATCTTACCTATGATCCAAAGGGGTCAGTACATGACCACAGTGGATTTAAAAGATGCTTACCTTCACATACCGATTCACAAAGATCATCAACGGTATCTACGGTTTGCCTTCCTAGACAGGCACTACCAGTTTGTAGCTCTTCCATTCGGATTGGCTACGGCCCCAAGAATCTTCACAAAGGTTCTGGGTGCCCTTCTAGCGGTACTAAGACCGCGAGGGATTTCGGTAGCTCCGTACCTAGACGACATTCTAATACAAGCTTCAAGCTTTCAAACTGCCAAGTCTCATACAGAGTTAGTTCTGGCATTTCTAAGGTCGCATGGATGGAAAGTGAACGAAAAGAAGAGTTCTCTTTTTCCTCTCACAAGAGTTCCATTCTTGGGGACTCTTATAGATTCTGTAGAAATGAAGATTTACCTGACAGAAGACAGGTTAACAAAGCTTCAAGATGCATGCCGTGTCCTTCATTCCATTCAACACCCGTCAGTAGCTCAATGCATGGAGGTGATCGGCTTAATGGTAGCGGCAATGGACATAGTACCTTTTGCACGCCTACACCTCAGACCGCTGCAATTGTGCATGCTAAGTCAGTGGAATGGGGATTACTCAGATTTGTCCCCTACCCTGAATCTGAATCAAGAGACCAGAAATTCTCTTCTATGGTGGCTTTATCGGCCACACCTGTCCAGGGGGATGCCATTCAGCAGGCCAGACTGGACAATCGTAACAACAGACGCCAGCCTGCTAGGTTGGGGCGCTGTCTGGAATTCTCTGAAGACTCAGGGATTATGGAATCAGGAGGAGAGTCTCCTTCCAATAAACATTCTGGAATTGAGGGCAGTTCTCAATGCCCTTCTGGCTTGGCCCCAATTAACAACTCAGGGGTTCATCAGGTTTCAGTCGGACAATATCACGACTGTAGCTTACATCAACCATCAGGGAGGGACAAGAAGCTCCCTAGCAATGATGGAAGTATCAAAGATAATTCGCTGGGCAGAGTCTCACTCTTGCCATCTGTCAGCAATCCACATCCCGGGAGTGGAGAACTGGGAGGCGGATTTCTTGAGTCGCCAGACTTTTCATCCGGGAGAGTGGGAACTTCATCCGGAGATCTTTGCCCAAATACTTCGACGTTGGGGCAAACCAGAGATAGATCTCATGGCGTCTCGCCAGAACGCCAAACTTCCTCACTACGGGTCCAGATCCAGGGATCCGGGAGCGGTTCTGATAGATGCTTTGACAGCACCTTGGAACTTCGGGATGGCTTATGTGTTTCCACCCTTCCCGCTGCTTCCTCGATTGATTGCGAAAATCAAACAGGAGAGAGCATCAGTGATTCTAATAGCGCCTGCATGGCCACGCAGGACTTGGTATGCAGATCTAGTGGACATGTCATCCTGTCCACCTTGGTCTCTACCTCTAAGACAGGACCTTCTGATACAGGGTCCATTCAAACATCAAAATCTAACTTCTCTGAAACTGACTGCTTGGAAATTGAACGCTTGATTTTATCAAAGCGTGGTTTTTCTGAGTCGGTTATTGATACCCTGATCCAGGCTAGGAAGCCTGTTACCAGAAAGATTTACCATAAAATATGGCGCAAATACCTATACTGGTGCGAATCCAAACGTTACTCCTGGAGTAAGGTTAGGATTCCTAGGATATTGTCTTTTCTACAAGAAGGTTTAGAAAAGGGTTTATCGGCTAGTTCTTTAAAGGGACAGATTTCAGCTCTGTCCATCTTGTTACACAGGCGTCTGTCAGAAAATCCAGACGTCCAGGCCTTTTGTCAGGCTTTAGCTAGGATCAAGCCTGTGTTTAAAGCCGTTGCTCCGCCATGGAGTTTAAACTTAGTTCTTAACGTTTTACAAGGTGTTCCATTTGAACCCCTTCATTCCATTGATATAAAATTGTTATCTTGGAAAGTTCTGTTTTTAATGGCTATTTCCTCGGCTCGAAGAGTCTCTGAGTTATCAGCATTACATTGTGATTCTCCTTATCTGATTTTTCACTCAGATAAGGTAGTTCTGCGTACTAAACCTGGGTTCTTACCTAAGGTAGTTACTAACAGGAATATCAATCAAGAGATTGTCGTTCCATCCTTGTGTCCAAATCCTTCTTCAAAGAAGGAACGTCTTCTACACAATCTGGATGTAGTTCGTGCCCTCAAGTTCTACTTACAGGCAACTAAAGATTTTCGCCAAACTTCTTCCCTGTTTGTCGTTTATTCTGGACAGAGGAGAGGTCAAAAAGCTTCTACTACCTCTCTCTCGTTTTGGCTTCGTAGCATAATACGTTTAGCCTATGAGACTGCTGGACAGCAGCCTCCTGAAAGAATTACAGCTCACTCCACTAGAGCTGTGGCTTCCACTTGGGCCTTTAAGAATGAGGCCTCTGTTGAACAGATTTGCAAGGCTGCAACTTGGTCTTCGCTTCATACTTTTTCCAAATTTTACAAATTTGACACTTTTGCTTCTTCGGAGGCTATTTTTGGGAGAAAGGTTCTTCAGGCAGTGGTTCCTTCTGTATAATGAGCCTGCCTATCCCTCCCGTCATCCGTGTACTTTTGCTTTGGTATTGGTATCCCAGAAGTAATGATGACCCGTGGACTGATCACACATAACAGAAGAAAACATAATTTATGCTTACCTGATAAATTCCTTTCTTCTGTTGTGTGATCAGTCCACGGCCCGCCCTGTTTTTAAGGCAGGTAAATATCTTTTAAATTATACTCCAGTCACCACTTCACCCTTGGTTACTCCTTTCTCGTTGATTCTTGGTCGAATGACTGGGACTGACGTAGAGGGGAGGAGCTATATCAGCTCTGCTGGGTGAATCCTCTTGCATTTCCTGTTGGGGAGGAGTTATATCCCAGAAGTAATGATGACCCGTGGACTGATCACACAACAGAAGAAAGGAATTTATCAGGTAAGCATAAATTATGTTTTTATGATTCAGATAGGGCATGCCGTTTTAAGACACTTTCCAATTTTTATATTCACACTTTCAGGGGAACAAGATCCTACTGAGCCTGTGCACAAGCTCACATGGTATAAATATACTAGTCTGTGATTGGCTGATGTCTGTCACATGATACAGGGGGCCGGAAAATAAGAGAAAAAACTAATTTGTCAAAAAAATCTACTACTTATTTGAAATTCAGAATAGGTGTTAAATCATTGTCTTTTTATTATGCACTTGTTAATTATGCAATTCTACTGCATTAAGTGGTCCTTTTTTAATTTTTATTAGGACTAGACTTTAACAACACACCATTTAACTTATGGTGACACACTCCACATGAAACATAAACATAGAGAAAACATATAGACAACAACATAATAATAAAATATAACTAGCAAAAGGAAGGGGGATTCAGGGGAGACATAAATGATTAAACTCACAACCATACATTTGAATTAAATTGTTTCCAAACATTTTATTTACTGTTTTTACATGTATTTACAGTAAAAAAAAAAAAATCTGGTGGTTGTGTTCATTTAATTTATTTGTCTGTGTATTCTTTCATGGAGTATACTCAGGAAGTGAGGTTACCAATAGTTATCTTGGCCTCTTTAGATCCCTTCAGAGCTGCCACCTTCTGAAAGGAGAAACCTATGCGAGTTTTTTTTTTTTTTTTTTTTTAATATTTTTTATTGAGGTTATGAGAATATTACAATTAGTATGAAATACCATGTGATATAAGTAACATATTATATGACAGTTAGATACATTCAAGATAAAACAACAGTATTGTAGTGAGTCTATATGGGTAATCATCTTGGACCTCATTTTTAAGTTTATATTGTATTCGGTAATGGGTTCCTCATTTGATTAGGAAGGTTACTCTTGAACCATACATAGCTTATGTACATTTAAGGAGGAACTTAGCATTTGAAGTGGTCACTTTCGGACCTAGTGAGGGATAGAAAGATGGGGAAAATCAGCAGGCTAAAAGCTGCTTTTAGAAAATGGAAAGAAAAGGAAAAGAGAAAGAAAAAGAGAGAGTGGGGGGAGGAGGTTGGGCTCCTGTTGTAGATGTGTTCTATCTAAGGGTGAGAAAATAAAGAAGAGGTAGCGGGTTGGTGGAACACAGTTAGACAGGGGAATACGACATATGATATTCTATGTTGGGTCTAGGTCAGGGGCTGTCTGCGCTACCTGTGGGGTAGCTATTGAGGCATAAATAGTAAATATTAATAAAGTATGAATTAATAGTTAACTAATCTAAGTATAAGGCTACATTGGGTAGGTAACATATGTTTGAGCTATGGTCGCCAACGGGGTGATATAAATAAATATATACTGGAATCTAGTTCAACTCTGAGTATCATAATAACTTTTAACTTTGCTGAGACTAGAGGGGACAACTTTAAGCCAGTATACCTAAGAATTGCTGCTATACTGGACCACAATATGTGATATGTGTAAGGGGCCTTAGTTAATTGAGCTCTGTGATTATAAATATCTAGGTCTAGCAAATATTCCTCAAACATATAGGGGCTTGTAATAAGATAATTGGGAATAATTAAATCCACATAAAAAAAATGCTGTGGGGCACTAGGTCCACTACTGGGTAGTAGAAAAGGAGAGATGTCAATGTACACCATTAACGAATAATGTAGATATTTATGGTGGCCCTGCTGAAAAGTAATCTCCTATTCTCAACATTTTAGGTGGGTCTACAGTGTGTGTCCTTAGATATAGCATAAGGGTGTAGAAAAGACTGACCCTGGTAACTAGTTTATGAAACATAAGAATTCTAAGGGCTAGACTACGAGCTCTTATGAGAAGTGACTGTGCATTTGAAAGCACTTGGTATTTAGATGCAGGTTGGTATAGCCTGTGTGAACAAAACACTATGCCTCAATTACCTATCCCCATTTGCATAAAGAAAATATATAGCTTTCAATTGGTAATATGGTTCTTAGTAGAAGGCTATAGTTACTTGAGGAGTCGCCCAAAATTGAGAATATGCGTGTGCATACTTAACCCCTTAATGACCACAATGTACCCTTTATGTCACTGGTCGTTAAGGGTTTTTTCAGGACATAATAGCACAAGTCTAACAAGAACACGCTATTAATGCCCTCCCTCCAGCAGGCTTTGTGGAATAGAGCAGTCTCAACGCTGGTGGCAAGACCGCGCTATAAAACAATCAAGTCCCAAAAAAAGGCCAGCGACATACAGGGTACGTTGCTGGTCCTTAAGGGGTTAATGTATAAAGTGGGGCTCTCAGTAGGCCATGTTAGTTGTAGAGTACAGGGCTTCTTTAGAAGAAAACAGTTGTTAATGCTGAATAGCCATGAACATACTTAATACTTAAAGAATATAACATTTATAAAACATAACTCCATGCATAAATTAGATCTAACAAAACATTGAGGGTTCTCATTTCAGGAGAGCTAGATATAGGATAAGATTGTCGGTCAGTGTCCCAGAGTATAAATGGGGGGTTATTTAATAGCAGCACTAGGTGCTACTACCACTTATGCAAGCCAAGGATGTCCCACAAATATAAAGTTCGAGGATTGTGCCTGCATGAAACCCGAATCTGGGTCAGTGCCGACATGTTGACGGGCTGCATTACAGTCTCACTAGCCTACTCCCAGTATGTAAGGGGGCCTTGATGGGATCTCAGTGTGAGTCAGCATGCGGAATGGGTAGTCCCGGCCTGGGATCACTTTGTGTGTGAGCGATGTTACTGCGATCCTGGAGAGCTGCAAGTACGTATTTATGTAGTTATTTGCTCCAATGACTTCATGGCCGCAGATCTTTTTCCTTGCTTTCTGTAGTGCGGCATGCTCTAGGTGTATTGGGCTCCATTTATCTCTCATTTCAGGCCTTGCACGCCCCTCAGTTATTTTTGCAACGCTCTGCCGATCCGGTTCAATACATGTGGGGAGAGCGTGCAAGGGACTCCTCTGCCCATCTGTGTCTCCCAGTTGCGGTGTCACCAAACTGAGGCTGTCATTATTTGTTGTGAGTTTCTCCAGCGGGTCTTTGGACCTATCTGTATGTTTTTGTGGAAGGTCTGTTTGAAGCCGGTCAGGTTCTCTCTCAGCCGCAATCCACTGTTCCGCAGTCCGGGGTGTAGCCATAGCAGCCCTGAGTTCAGTGACACAGGCCTCATGGTGAAGTTCCATGGTACAGAGTAATTGTCGCAGCGCAGCAAGCACTTGCCCCCCCCCATTGCAGCGTCGCAGAGGCAGAAAAAAATGTAGGATTTATATCTTAGCTAGTCCAGTTCATGCATGGGCAAGTACCGATGCGCTGTTATACTCCAGGCTGCGGTCCCAGTCAGCTAGCAGGCCTCAGTAGGATTTCTGCATCAGTGAAGCTCTTTCATGGGCTTAATATATAATTCTAAGACCAGATGGATAATAAGAGCCAAACAGGAGCCAAATAGTACTGTATATCTGCACTTATATTACCCCAAATCCATATTTTGATTACTGATTTTCAGGAGCCCTGAGATAGTGCGTCTTGTTGTTTAGGTAGTTGGCTCCGCCCCCCCTATACGAGTTTTAATGCAGTTCCTTTGCAAGAATTTAGGAAGCCTCAAGTTTTTTTGATTGGACACTGAAACATTTTATATATTTTGCATCCCAGGAAGGAAATCTAGGAAGCAGATTTTCTTAGTAGGTAACCCCTTCAACAGCGATGTTTTTCTCCTTCAATTAGTCTTCTACTCGATAGTGGAACAATGGAGAGAGAGTCATATTTCAAATTGAATAGAGCATTCTTCATTAATCTGAATGTTCCAGCCAGGTCCCGCCGATATTTGGTTTGCGAATCTGATTCAGCTATCAAGCTTTCTCCATTCAGCAAGATCTTGAGGCTCTCATTTTAATGGATTAGAAATGGTATACTTTTTTTTTTTTTAAATAACAAAGATGTTTCATTGATACTATATTGAACACCTTATTTCAGCCCATAACGTAACATTTCTCAAATTATTTTGAAAGTTTTCTTAACTGCTTTTGAAAATCAGGGTTTTCGCTGGTATTATTTTGTAATTTCAAGAACTTTTCTATTGCAAGTCGGTTTGGATAATGAGTTATCTGCTAACTCTTTAAAGAGTCATATTTCTGCTTTTTTTTGTTTCACACTACAGAAATATTTCTAAATGTCTCAACATCAAGGCTTTGTTTAGGCTTAGTCAGGACAAGCTTTTAAAGTTTCTCTTTTGAAACCTGCATTCTTTGGACATTTTAGCTTCTGTCTTGGAAGTTTTTTTTTGTTGTTTTATGCTGGAAGACTTTGATTATTTTTTTTTACCTTAAAGGGACAGTCAAGTCCAAAAAAAACTTTAATTTTTCAAATAGGGCATGTAAACAACTTTCCAGTTTACTTTTATCAACAATTTTGCTTTGTTCTCTTGGTATTCTAGTTGAAAGCAAACCTAGGGAGGCACATATGATAATTTCTAAGCCCTTGAAGGCCGCCTCTATTTTATTTACTTTTCACAGTAGGAGAGAGCAAGCTCATGTAGGCCATATAGATAGCATTGTGATCACGCCTGTGACTAGTGGCAGACACTGCACTAATTGGCTAAAATGCAAGTCAATAGATAATAACTAAAAGTCATGTGATTAGGGGCGGTCAGAAGATGCTTAGATACAAGTTAGTCACAGAAATAAAAAAGTGTATTAATATAACAATTTTGGTTTTGCAAAACTGGGGAATGGGTAATAAAGGGATTATGTATCTTTTTAAACAACAAACATTCTGGTGTTGACTGTGATTTTTCAGATATCACCAATCAGGAGATTATAGCCCATCTCCTTGTCCTAATCCAAATAATTCATTTGGATTACAAAGGTTTGTAGCTAATCCTTTAATTTGTTTGTTTCTTGGTGCCATAACCGTTTCTTTAGCTTTTCGGCTAAATCTCGAAAATACCAAGGTTTACTTGGAGGCGGGACGTTCTTTTCCAAAACACATTATTGTCTTTTTTTCTAGTTCAGTTTCTTCTTATTGGACTTTCAAGAATGAGATTTATATTGAATAAATTTGCAAGGCAACAACATACTTTCACTAAATTCCGCCACTTTGCTGTGTTTGGTAGGAAAGTCCTTTAGGCAGCAGTGTCTGGTTATTAGGTGCCTGCCTTCAAAAAAGTGTCCTGCCTAATTACTTGTAGACTCCACAGCTTGGGTATTAGTTCCCAGGAGCGATGACTTGTGGACTCTTACCACCTTATGAAAGAAAACCAAATTTAGGGTTACCTGATAAATTAATTTTTTTCATGGTGGTGAGAGTCCACAATACCTGCCCTTTTTCATTTTTTACATAATTAGTTCTAGTGTGCTCCTCATTTTCCCTATTTTTTCCTTACTTAATTTTTTAGTTATCATTTCTTGACTATACACAGACTAGAATATCAGAGAGGTGCAAGGGATTACGTTCTCTTAGAGCTTTGGAAATCTGCCTCCTCCTAGTGGCCAGGAGTTGAATCTAGGGATACGGCTCATGGACTCTCACCGCCATGAAAGAAGTGAATTTATTAGGTAAGTATACATTTATTTGTTGATTCTTCAAACAGAACCATTAATTTAAAAAAGAAGCGGTTTGCAATGTGAAATCTAGATCTACTGTTAAAATAGTAGGATGAAATATTGATCATCACACATCCACAGTTGTTATTTTCCTCATACACACAGACTTTTAAGTTTTGTGTCTGACAAAAGCTATTTTTTGTTTTAAATCTCTTTTATTGAAGTGCAACACATAAATGCTTAAAGAGTGAGAACAAATAAGGTCATGCATAATACATTGCTTTAATTACTATCAAACACAAAAATATTTGTAATCATTCTGATATCAAATCAGTATATTCTATAATATATAATACTTCATATATAATAATACATTTGTTCTATTCAAATTACTTTGTTTTTAACTCTATAGTTTTATAGTTTTAAAGGCAAATAGCTAAAGAAATAAAAAAGAGGAAGATATATATATATATATATATATATATATATATACATACAAATAGAAAAAGGCACTCACTGGTATAAAATAAAATATAACATTTAATGGTTCAAGTTAAGAATGCATGACGTTTCGGAGGTATTACACCCCCTTTATCAAATGCATGATACAAACAGTTTGAATCTACAAAAAGCAGTATAACACATACAATACCCCTTCACCTTAAATACCCCATTAGCATCTGATGGCGCCAAGCCGCAATCGCGGCTTGCATGGTGCATACCCGGAAGTCATGTGACCGGAAGTTGCGTCAACAGCGTGAACCACATGGTGACGCCGGTAACCATAGTGACAACTGTTTGTTGTCTTACGGCATACACTAAACAATGAGGAAGTGTCAAACATACACTTAGCTAGAGCACCGTAGGAGATCCTCATTGTGAATGTCCAAGGGTACTGCAACCAACCGCAAATCAGAATGCCAATATATTTAAAAAGTCTACAATCAAAGATAATCGATCATAGGTGATCGAATATAATTTAAAAGCATGACAATGGTGCACATATAGTAATTTAATAGCTTTATACTAAAATGTATTTGTTCAACTGGTGATGTACATATATGCAACAGCACACTATCATCAAAGATCAAATATGTAAGAGATGGGAAAAAGCATTTTCAACCATCCCGGATCTCAGATAGTGAACAGTATGTGCACATATATGCATAACCAGTCAATTTGTATATTCTCAATGTCTCCTGGAGTGTGGTAGAAAATACCTGAGGACTTGTGAACTATCAATAATAAAAAGTCATATTTTTAAAAAGTCATTTAGAGATGGATATGATTTACAATTTCTTGCTCTTCGATATACCATTCTTGGATGTTGCTGTTTCACAAATGGTAAAGATTTGTCTGAGTGCACCAGATCCCAGTGTTTAGAGATTGCTCTAGCGACTTTTTGGTGCATTGGATCAAATGTGGTTATAAAGTTGATCTTCTCCTCTGTGTTGTTTATTTATTACATCCAAGAATGGTATATCGAAGAGCAAGAAATTTGCGGGACCTGCTGGTGAAAACGGATCCAACTGGGTGCTATGAGAACACTACTTGGCTGAAATCCAATAAAAAAGGTTGCTTTAAATGTGGTGACTGTGTCACATGTGATAGCATGCTCAAAGGTGATACTTTTCAGCACCCACACAGTAACAAGCGCTATAAAATCAAACACAGACTCTCATGCATGAGTACCCATGTGATTTACATGCTGATTTGTCCCTGTTCCCTTGTCTATATAGGGAAAATGGTCACTACATTTTGGGAGCGTATGGCCAATCATCGCTGTGCGATCAGGGAAGCCATCAAAAATGGCGACTCTGATCAGCCAGTAGCACGCCATTTCGCCAGACATAAACATGGTGTATCAAGCTTAAAAACCATGTTAATTGACCAAGTACCACCGCTAACAAGGGGAGGTGACAGGGGCAACCGACTGTTAAGGATGGAGACGAGATGGATCTACGCTTTGGATACCATAGCACCCAGGGGTTTAAACACTATGCTGGATTTCTCGCCATTTTTCATGGCAAGTTGATCTAATCGCTCTATATGGATTATAACAGTTCCCTCTATCTGAAATCGTAAATCATATCCATCTCTAAATGACTTTTTAAAAGTCCTCAGGTATTTTCTACCACACTCCAGGAGACATTGAGAATATACAAATTGACTGGTTATGCATATATATGCACATACTGTTCACTATCTGAGATCCGGGATGGTTGAAAATGCTTTTTCCCATCTCTTACATATTTGATCTTTGATGATAGTGTGCTGTTGCATATATGTACATCACCAGTTGAACAAATACATTTTAGTATAAAGCTATTAAATTACTATATGTCCACCATTGTCATGCTTTTAAATTATATTCGATCACCTATGATCGATTATCTTTGATTGTAGACTTTTTAAATATATTGGCATTCTGATTTGCGGTTGGTTGCAGTACCCTTGGACATTCACAATGAGGATCTCCTAAGGTGCTCTAGCTAAGTGTATGTTTGACACTTCCTCATTGTTTAGTGTATGCCATAAGACAACAAACAGTTGTCACTATGGTTACCGGCGTCACCACGTGGTTCACGCTGTTGACGCAACTTCCGGTCACATGACTTCCGGGTATGCACCATGCAAGCCGCGATTGCGGCTTGGCGCCATCAGATGCTAATGGGGTATTTAAGGTGAAGGGGTATTGTATGTGTTATACTGCTTTTTGTAGATTCAAACTGTTTGTATCATGCATTTGATAAAGGGGGTGTAATACCTCCGAAACGTCATGCATTCTTAACTTGAACCATTAAATGTTATATTTTATTTTATACCAGTGAGTGCCTTTTTCTATTTGTATATCTGATGATCTTTTGAAGTGCACCCTGGAAGCTGCTATCCTGTATATGGAGTGCCTTTCTTACTGACTCTAATTTATATATATATATATATATATATATATATATATATATATATATATATATATATATATATATATATATATATATATATATATATATATATATATATATATATAGCATATGTAAAAATAGATAAAAATAACTCCTCTCTCACAAACTCTCCCCGCCTCGCCCTCTCTCCCAGGAAAATATACTAATCAAATAGGACTTGTTATTTTTACCTGTTTTGACTTAGATTCCTAAATTTCCAGAAGAGGGGACAGAAGTCTTAAATTAAAGGGACATTAAACCTAAAAAATGTCTTTCATGATTCAGATAGAGAATACAATTTCATACAACATCCCAATTTACTTCTGTTATCTAATTTGCTTCCTTCTTTAGATATACTTTGTTGAATAAATAGCAATGCACATGGGTCAGCCAATCACACGAGGCATCTATGTGTAGCCTCCAATCAGCAGCTACTGAGCCTATCTAGATATGCTTTTCAGCAAAGGCTATCAATAGAATTAAGCACATTAGATAATAGAAGTAAATTACAAAGTTGTTTAAAATTGCATTCTCTATCTGTATTATGAAAAAAAAATGTGGGTTTCATGTCCCTTTAATATTATCAGGATAACGTTATATTAACTTATGCAATTTTCTCAAGTATTTTCAAGATAATTTTGAGATGGATTTGGCAAATCAAACTCTAACACAATGGTCTAATTGTAATTTCCTCTCCAGTGCAGAAATAGATGTTTCATTATTAGTTTTCCATAATGAAAAAATAATTTGTCTATCACATGCTCTCGTATTAATAAACCTCTTATCAATTTCTCTATCAGGACCCCTACAGAGGAAAAATGCATTACTCTTTTGGAGTATAATTTTATGCGTAAGAATCTTATTCAGCCAGAAATTAACCCTGAACTAAAACTTCTTAATTTTACGGCAGTCCCAGAGCACATGACCTAAATTTGCAGCTGAAAGACTGCACTTAGGTCAACAGCGGAAAATATTTCTTTCTAATGACATGATGAGTCCACGGATCATCTTAATTACTTTTGAGAATATCACTCCTGACCAGCAGGGGGAGGCAAAGAACACCACAGCAAAAGCTGTTAAATACCACTCCCCCTACCCACAATCCCCAGTCATTCTCTTTGCTTGTATCAGTTGCAAGGAGTGATAACGTTTGGTGTCTGATTCTTCAATCAAGAGTTTGTTATTTTTTAAGCAGAGCAAGTTTGCTCTGGTTTTGTTTGGGGTTTAGCCGTAGTTCATGTCAGTCTCTTCAGTAGAGCAAGTGATGGCTTTTAAGCATTTGGGAACTTGTGGGGTATAATCCCCACTGGGCCTCCCAAGTAATTTCATGCTGCCCTTGGTTGAAAGTTTGAGTAAGTTTACTCAGCCTTTTCTTTTTTCCACAGGTCCATTTGAGGTAGGAAGCCCCTCTCATACCAAGTGAGCTGTCCTGCTGCCGGACAGATTTTTGAGGTAAGTGCCTATTTCTTTCCCTGTTTTGATATAGGAGAATGTGTCACTTTGACAGTTAATTCTGTCTAAATATACAATCAGCTTTCTAGGTTAACGGTTTATCGTATGGAGGTTTCGCAGGCACTGGGGATGTTTGGAGGCTAAGTTTATTATGTTTTCACTTTGGTGTACATGTTTTTTGTTTGTGTATTGATGGCTAACGGGAGGTTTGTTAGGCCACGCCCAAAATAGATGGGCTTATCTGAGATAGCAAGGCCATTTTTGGCACACTTTTAGCTGTTTCCTGTTGTTCCTGGATGCTGCAGCTCTGTTGCATAGCTCCTCAGAGGTGGTTCAGTGTTTTCGCCGGTGCGGCTGTATGGGGGTCCGGATCATTTTCTGACTTTGTTTCCGGCAGCAAGAAGGTCAGGTAGGCACCTCAGCAGAGCTTGCTGAGGTGTGAAATTTGCCTGTTGTTTTTTTGGCTGCTGCTCTGTTTATATTTAAGTTTCTGTCTGAATTTTAGGGACTATAACATTTGTGTCTCTTTTTGCATTAATTTTGTGAAAAATTGTTGCTGCAAAATTTATTGTGCAATTTATTTAAGGATTTTCTAGTTTAGATTTTAAACAGAGTTTTTTTTTTTTTTAAAGTGAATGTAACATTTTTTGTTTCATTAAAATTCTGATTTGAACTTTTTATTGATTAAGGTTTTTTCCTTTGGAATAAGATGGACCAAGAGGCCCTGCAAGCTTTTGCTTGTTCTCTATGTTTAAATACTAATGTTGAGCCTCCTATCTCTTTTTGTTCCTCTTGTATTGAGAGAACATTTACATTATAAGGATAGACTTTTTGATTCTGAGCCTTCATTGTCTAGGGTGGATGTTGTTCACGAGTCTCCTGTTCATGCTAATCCACAGCTTTCTCCTCAAACGTCCCAATCTTCTGCAGTGCCCTGTGTTTCGTCTCAGATTGGTTTGTCCTTGCAGGATATGGCTTTGTCTGCTTTTCCTATGTTGCAGGGGAAGCGAAAGAGGAAGTATAAGGTTTCTGATTCTGTTGCAATTGTGTCTAGTGTTTCTTCTGATAAGTCTGAGGAGGAAGATACTTCAGTAGCATCTGAGGGTGAGATCTTGGATTATGATAGTGTAAATCCTTCTTCTGAACCTGAGGTTGTTTCCTTTAGGTTTAAGCTAGAGCACCTCCGTTTGTTACTCAAAGAGGTTTTGGCTACCTTGGATGACTCTGAGACGTCAGTCATGGTTATTCCTAAGAAATCTAGTAAACTTAATTTGTTTTTTGATGTCCCTTCTCGGTGGAAGTTTTTCCTATACCAGATCGTGTTTCAGATATTATTGCACGAGAATGGGAGAAGCCTGGGATTCCTTTTTCCCCTTCTCCAATTTTTAGGAAGATGTTTACTATTGCTGATTCTATTAAGGAATCTTGGCAGATGGTTCCTAAGGTAGAGAGAGCAGTTTCCACTCTGACCAAGAGGACCACTATTTCTATTCAGGACAGCTGTTCCTTTAAAGATCCTATGGATAAGAAGTTGGAAGCTTTGCTTAAAAAAAGATTTATGTTCACCAAGGGTATCAATGGCAACCGACTGCATGTATTGCTACGGTTACTAATGAAGCGGCATATTGGTTTGATGCATTGTCTGATTCTATTCAGCAAGATACTGCTCTTGAACAAATTAAAGATAGAATCAAGGCTTTGAAATTGGCTAATTTCTTTATTGCAGATGCTTCTCTCCAGGTTATCTGTAAACCAGATAAAAGGAGAGGCGTTCTTACGTTGTGTTCAGAATCTTTCTGACATGGGAGTGATAGTTCCTGTTCCGGTTCAGAAACAGGTTCTGGGTTTTTATTCCAATCTCTTCGTCGTTCCCAAAAAGGAGGGAACTTTCAGACCTATTTTAGATCTCAAGAGTGTAAACAAGTTTCTCAGGGTACCGTCTTTCAAGATTGAAACTATTCGTTCCATTCTTCCATTGGTTCAGGAAGGTCAGTTCATGACCACAGTGGATGTAAAGGATGCATATCTGCATATTCCCATTCACAGGGATCATCACAGGTTCCTAAGATTTGCATTTCCAGACAAACATTTTCAGTTTGTAGCTCTTCCTTTTGGTCTGGCAACAGCTCCCAGAATTGTTTCAAAGGTCTTGGGAGCATTGTTGGCGGTGCCTCGATTAAAGGGTGTTGCTTGGCTCCTTATCTGGACGACATTCTAGTTCATGCTTCATCTTTTCAATTAGCAAACTCCCTACGAGTTGTTGTTGTCTTTTCTGCGCTCCCAGGTGAAGGTGAATTTAGTGGTATTTTAAGGGACCGTTGTAGATTCTCTGGAGATGAAGATTTTTCTGAGAGAAGCAAGAAAGTAAAATATTTTCAATATGTGTCTTGCTCTTCAGTCCCTTCCTCGGCCGTCAGTGGCTCAGTGCATGGAGGTTATTGGTCTGATGGTTTCCGTCATGGACATAATTCTGTTTTTCTCTGTTCCATCTCAAACCTCTGCAGTTATGTTTGCTCAGGGGATTATGTGTATCTATCTCCAAAGATTGTTCTTGATCAGATGTTCAGAGATTCTCTTCAATGGTGGTTGTCTCAGGATCTTCTTTCTCAGGGAACTTGCTTTCGCAGACCTGCCTGGGTGATTGTAACCACGGATGCCAGTTCGCTGGGCTGGGGTGCTGTCTGGGGTTCATTAAGGGCTCAGGGTCTATGGACTCGGGAGGAGTCGGTTCTTTCAATAAATGTTGTGGAACTGAGAGCAATTTTCAATACTCTTCTAGCCTGGCCTCAGCTAGCTTCAACCCAGTGTATGAAGTTTCAGTCAGACAACATAACGTCAGTGGCTTACAACAATCATCGGGTAGGAACTCAGAGTTCCTTGGCCATGACAGAGGTAGCCAAGATTATTCAGTGGGCGGAGATTCACAACTGTTGTCTGTGGACAATTGGGAAGCGGATTTTCTGAGCAGACAGACTTTTCATCTGGGGGAGTAGGAACTTCATCCAGAGGTATTTTCCAGCTTGATTCTCAGTTGGGGGCAGCCGGAGTTGGATCTCATGGCATCTCGTCAGAATGCCAAGTTCCCGAGGTACGAGTCGAGGTCAAAGGATCCTCAAGCTTTTCTGATAGGTACTCTGGCAGTTCCTTGGACTTTCAGTCTGGCATATGTGTTCCCTCCGTTTGCTTATCTTCCTCGGGTCATTGCTCGGGTCAAACAAGAGAGGGCATCAGTGATTCTCATTGCTCTGGCGTGGCCTCGCAGAATCTATTTTGCAGATCTGGTGGAGATGTCTTCTCTTCCACCTAGGCGTCTTCCATTAAGGAAGGACCTTCTTCTGCAGGGTCCCTTCCTTCATCCAAATCTTGTTTCTCTGAAGCTGACTGCTTGGAGATTGAACGCTTGATTCTTTGTAAGCGTGGTTTTTCTGAGTCAGTCATTGAGACTATGATTCAGGCTCATAAGCCTGTGACTAGGAAGATTTATTATAAGATTTGCGTAAATATTTGTATTTGTGTAAATCCAAAGGCTACTCGTGGAGTAGAGTTAGGATTCCTAGGATTTTGTCTTTTTCTCCAGGAGGGTTTGGAGAAAGGTTTATCTGCTAGTACCCTGAAGGGTAAAATTTCTGCTTTATCTATTTTATTGCATTGTTTTTGTCAGGCTTTGGTTAGAATTCGGCCTGTGTTTAAGTCTACTGCTCCACCTTGGAGTAGTATTAATCAAGAGATTGTTGTTTCTTCTTTGTTTCCTAATCCTTCTTCTCATAAGGAGCGTTTGTTGCACAACCTGAATGTGGTTCGTGCATTGAAATATTATTTGCAGGCGACTAAGGATTTTCGCCAGTCTTTTTCTTTATTTGTTGTCTTTTCTGGTAAGCGTAAGGGTAAGAAAGCTATGGCTACTTATCGTTCTTGTTAGTTGAGGAGTGTTATTTGCTTGGCATATGAGACTGCTGGTCAGCAGCCTCCTTAGAGAATCACGACTTATTCCACAAGGGCTGTTTCATCTTCTTGGGCTTTTAAAAATGGAGGTTCTGTATATCAGCTTTGCAAGGCTGCGACTTGGTCATCTTTGCATACTTTTGCTAAATTTTACAAATTTGATACTTTTGCTTCAGCAGAGGCTTCTTTTGGGACAAAGGTTCTTCAAGCAGTGGTGCCTTCTTTTTAGGTTTACTGTCCTGTCCTTCCCTTATCATCCGTGTCCTCTAGCTTGGGTATTGGTTCCCAATAGTAATTAAGATGATCCGTGGACTCACCGTGTTTTTCAGACAGTTTGCTTTTCTATAACCTTCATTCACCTCTGCACCTTAGATTACTTCCTTTCTCCTTTCCCTTTGGTCGAATGACTGGTGATTGTGGGTAGGGGAAGTGGTATTTAACAGCTTACTGTGGTGCTCTTTGCCTCCTCCTGCTGGTCAGGAATGATATTCCCAACAGTAATTAAGTTGATCCGTGGACTCACCGTGTCAAGAAATAAATACATTTATCAGGTAAGAATAAATAGTTTTTTATTTGTCAACTTGCCCGGGGTTAAATAATAATTACTGATTAATTCAGTCTGGTGTGTTATAACGCCCTCGAGGGGCGGGGCTGTGTTTAAGGAGTCTTACACTGCACTCGCTTTATCGGCAGATAGAGCTATTTACATGCTATCGCACAGCTTTCACTCTGTCTGTCCGGATAGCGCTATAACTGCGCTCCGGGTTTGTTTGGGACATAAGGTTCTCGGAGTGAAGGGCGTTAGATTACCTCAGCTAAATTTCTCTGAGGTCCAGTCAGTGCTGTTTGTTGTACGTTTACAATAATAACAATTTAAAGTGTCAGTATGTTTTTCCTCCTTACTCCTATTTGTCTTATATCACGGAGTGGAAGACCTTCATGTGTTAAATACGTTTTTTTCTCCTTGCCATATTATATATAGCTAAAAGGAATGGAGAATTTCATTTGGGCAGATCACTTCCGGTTTTCGGAAGTTATGGTACATCGGCGCTCATGACGCATGTATATGCAGGCTTGTACTTTAGTTGCCTGCATACTGAGAAGAGACCGTATTAGAATTTACAGTGGAAAGGTTTGAGACAAACGGCCAGAGACTGGGGGTTCAATCAGCTACTGACACGCCAATGAGTAGAGTGTGCTCTGATAGTGCACTGATAATTTATAATCTTATATAATTTGTCATGTTAGTCCTCTATTTAAAGAGACAGTAACATGACTTTGAATGAAAATACACACAATACATAGTCACTTTAGGGTTACAGATACTGTATAATATTGTCATGTATTAATGTTTTATTATCTATTCTGCTTATTCTAAAGCGACAGCTGTTAGCAGTCTGGTGACATTGGTCTATCCATGACCCAATTTTCTATTTATAGTGTCCAAAATGATTTATGACCCACAGGCAGTGCTCTGCGGTTCCCTGCAAGGACATTCTCTTGGATGTTCATAGCAATGTTCGATTTTTAATATTGTAATACCTTTGTTATCGAATTTTCATAATCTAATTGCAGGGCCTTATTTGTTTATTCATCCTTTATGAAGTTGGATGGTACAAAAAATTTAATTCGGTCATAGACACAAAGATGAGTCACTTTCAAAATTAAAGGGACAGCACTGTTTCTGTTCTCTGTACATTATAATATATGTATTTCAGCTGTTTATTTGTTATTCCTCCTTTGCGACTGAGGATGAACAAGCACACACGAAATTGAGTTACGTTTCAGTTTCAAGGAACAGTATCGTTTTCCCATGTCACCTTTATTAACATTGGTTCAAATTTATTTTTCCTTTTGAACCTATTCTACGGCGATTGCTGTTTGGGAATCTGTTGTCATGGGCCACAAATTTCCCCTATAGCCTCCATCGAAATTTTATGGCCCACAGGCAGTGTCCTGTTTTTCCTTCTAACTCCATTCGGGGATTATGATGCACCCTATATTTTTACATAACGTGATATCATGGGTTTTCCATATATTTGCAAGATTGTTTTCCCATAGCTGTATCAGCTAAGAGGCTTAACAAATTTCTCATGGGGGAAGAAGTAGTGTTAACTCTCTACAAGAATTTCTATACCCTTAAAGTTTAGTCCCCTGAACGGATTTTTGACTGGGGCACACGCCAGGGTTATATTGAAACCATCTGTGTACTTGCCTACCATCACTGGTATGAGGGTATTTTGGTTGGGGATCCAGAACTGGATTAAGCTTCAATTGGCTAATCCCTTTATTTTAATTTTTCCTTCCAGTTATTCAACCTGGGAGCATAGGTAACTCTTGGCACCTTAGGGTTAGAGTTTTGTTTTGCGAATATGTGTTCTAAGTTGAACACATGACCTGCTATTGATTCATTTATTTTTCTCTCAGAGGAAATTTCTGCATTCAGGTTGTCGGAAGATCGTTATACTATGTAGGCGTTCCCTCAGACCTGGGATACCGATTGGGGCTAGCTGGAAGCTAGCTCAGCATGCTAATGCACTGTTACTACTATGCACAGTAGCAATCCGTGGGTTGCAAGTTTACTCAGTCTTTTTCCTCCTTTTGAGGTCGATATACTGAGCAGCACCTGCGTTCTTACGCTGTGTAGAGATCTACCCTTTTTGGGAGTAATCTGTTCTGTTCCCATTCAGGAACATGGACTGGTGTTTTAGTTAGTCCTATTTTGATCCTTTTTTTCCATTGATTCAGGAGGGTCAATTAGGACTACCGTGCAATTACGAAATGCATATCTTCATGTTCCTATCCACTGAGTTAATTTCAAGTTTTCTGAAGTTTGTCTTATGGACAGACTTTTCAGTTCATGGCTCTTCTTTTCGATCTGACCACGGCGCCCAGAATTTTCACAAGGGTTCTGGGGATTTGGCTGCGGTTTTCAGACCGCGGGTGTGGTGCCTTATCTGGACGATATTCTGATCCAGGCGTCCTTTTATCAGCTAACAAAGTCTCATGCCGGCATTGTTTTCTCCTTTCTAAGGACTCACGGGTGGAAGGCGACTCTGGAAAGGAGTCAGTTAGTTCCACAGACACGGGTTCCTTTCTTGGGAACTCTAATTGACTTTCTATCCATGGGGTTTTGTTTTGTCGAAAGTCAGAAAATTACACATTCTTCCGTTTGTTCGCTTTCATATCCGTCCTCTGCAACTGAACACACTCAGGCAGTGGAATGGAGTTTACACAAGTTTCTCTCCTCAAAGGAACCTAGAGTTGAGAGCTAAATTCAATTCTATGCGCTTCAGACTTGATCTCAGTTGGCTTCGACCTCATTCATCAGATTCTAGTCGGACAACATTACGACTTTAGTTTCATTAACATCAGGGTGAAACTAGGAGTTCCTTAGCAATGGCAGGAGTAGTCAAGATAATTCAGTGGGCGGATGCTCATTTTTATTATCTGTCGACAATCCACATTCCAGGGGTCGAAAGCTGGGAAGCGGATTTTCAAAACAGACAGTTTTTTTGGCTGGGAACCTGATTCTCAGATGGGGCGGGCCGGAGTTGGATCTTTTGTCATCTCGTCGGAATGCCAAGCTCCGAGATGCGGGTCCGGGTCCAGGGATCCCCAGGCCGAGCTGATAGATGCCTTGGCAGTGCCTTGGTTTTGTCAGTCTAGCTTATATGTTCTTTCCATTTGTTCTCCTTCCCTGGGTGATTGCTCGAATCAAACAGGAAAGGACTTTGGTAATCCTGAACGCTCCGGCGTGGTCTCGCAGGACTTGGTATGCCGATTTGGTGGACATGTCATCTTTGCCACCGTGGAAGCTTCCATTGAGCCAGGAGCTTTTCATTCAGGGACCCATCATTTGAATCTAATTTCTCTGCAGCTTATTTCTTAGAGATTGAACGTTTGATTTTATCTAAGCCAGGGTTTTCTGATTCGGTCATTGATACTTTGATTCAGGTACGTAAGCCTGTTACTAGAAAGATTTACCATACGATATGGCGTAAATATCTTTATTGGTGCGAATCCAAGGACTACTCATGGAGTAAGATTAGGATTCTTAGGATTTTATCCTTTCTCCAAGAAGGATTGGAGTAAGGGTTATCAACAAGTTCCTTAAAGGGACGAATTTCTGCCTTTTCTGTTACCCTAACGTCTGGCAGATATTCCGGATGTTCAATATTTTTGTCAGGCTCTGACTAGAATCAGGCCTGTGTTTAGAAAAATTGCTCCTCCTTGGAGTTTGAGTTTAGTTCTTAATGTTCTTCAAGGGGTTCCGTTTGAACCTGTGCATTCCATAGATATTAAGTTGTTATCTTGGAAAGTTTTATTTTTGGTTGCTATTTCTTCTGCTCGCAGAATTTCTGAGCTTTCAGCATTACAATGTGATTCTCCTTATCTTATTTTTCATTCCGATAAGGTAGTGTTGTGTACCAATCCTGGTTTTCTTCCTAAGGTTGTTTCTGACAAGGATATTAATCAGGAAATTGTTGTTCCTTCATTGTGTCCTAATCCTTCTTCTAAGAAGGAGTGTCTGTTTCATAATTTGGACCTAGTCCGTGCCCTGAAGTTCTACTTGCAGGCGACTAAGGGATTTCGTCAATCATCTTCATTGTGTGTTGTCTTTTCTGGGAAACATAGGGGTCAGAAAGCTACGGCTGCCTCTCTTTCTTTTTGGCTGGAGAGTATCATCCGTTTTGCATATGAGTCTGCTGGACAGCAGCCTCCTACACGTCTTACAGCTCATTCCACTAGGGCTGTGGCTTTCTCATAGGCATTTAAAAATGATGCTTCTGTTGAACAGATTTGCAAGGCTGCAACTTGGTCGTCTCTTCACGCTTTTTCCAAATTTGATGCCTTTGCCTCGTCCGAGGATATTTATTTGGGAGAAAGGTTTTTCAAGCAGTGTGCCTTCCGTTTAGGTTCCTGTCTTGTCCCTCCCTTTCATCCGTGTCCTATAGCTTTGGTATTGTATCCCATAAGTAAGGATGAAATCCGTGGACTCGTCATATCTTTGTAAAAGAAAAGGAAATGTATGCTTACCTGATCAATTTATTTCTTTTACAATACGACGAGTCCACGGCCCACCCTGTCATTTTTTTTAGACAGTTTTGTACTTATTTTTTATAAACTTCAGTCACCTCTGCACCTTTGGCTTTTCCTTTCTCTTCCTAACTTCGGTCGAATGACTGGAGGTGGAGGGAAGGGAGGAGCTATATATACAGCTCTGCTGTGGTGCTCTTTGCCACTTCCTGTTAGCAGGAGGATAAATCCCATAAGTAAGGATGAAATCCGTGGACTCGTCGTATCGTAAAAGAAATAAATTTACCAGGTAAGCATAAATTTCCTTTTTTTCTCCAATGGCTTCATGAAATTACCCCTGAAAATCTTTCTTTTGAGGTTTTGATTGGTCAATATAGATGACATAAAAGTGCAAAAAAGAAAATATACTAACGTATTACAGCATGTTATCACTGTGCTATTGCTTACACATAACTGTGTTTAACTATTGCAAATTCAACTCAAGAGCAGCAATGATGCTGGCACCTAACTGAATACATCTGGTGAGCGAAAGACAAGAGATATGTGTATAGGAACCAATCACCACCCAGCACCCAATAATGCATTGCAGCTCCTGAATCTGCTTTGTATGTGTTTCTACAGGATACCAAATGAACAAGGAACATTTTATTACAAAAACAAAAAGTCTTAAAATTATGTGTTCTATATTTACAAGGGGGGACAGTCTAATCAAAATTAAACTTTCATGATTCAGAGAGGGCATTCAATTTTAAAAAAGCTTTCTAATTTACTTTTATCGTCGAATTTGCTTGGTTCTCTTGGTATTCTTTGTTGAAAGCTAAACCTATGTAGACTCATGCTATTTTCTAAGACCTTGAAGGCCCCCTCTTATCTCAGTTCATTTACAGCTAGGCCAGGCTTGTTCATGTGTGCCATATAGATAACATTGTGCTCGCTCAGTAGCTTTTCTATATGAGTCAGCGCTTATTGTATAAAATGCAAGTCAGTCAAAAGAACTGAGATAAGGGGGCAGTCTGCAGAGGCTTAGATACAAGGTAATCACAGAGGTAAAAAAGTATATTAATATAACAGTGTTGGTTATGCAAAACTGGTAATAAAGTGATTATCTTTTTAAACAATAAAAACTCTGTAATAGACTGTCCCTTTAATTTTTTATTTCATATCACTTTACGTGCCATGTTTTATTACATATAATTTTTGATCAAATGATCATTTATATAAAATTATTTATCTTCTGGTCTTGCATACATTTATATAACTTTCAGATTTTCAGTTTTCTTTCATGTAATTAGCAAGAGTCCATGAGCTAGTGACGTATGGGATATACATTCCTACCAGGAGGGGCAAAGTTTCCCAAACCTCAAAATGCCTATAAATACACCCCTCACCACACCCACAAATCAGTTTTACAAACTTTGCCTCCTATGGAGGTGGTGAAGTAAGTTTGTGCTAGATTCTACGTTGATATGCGCTCCGCAGCAGGTTGGAGCCCGGTTTTCCTCTCAGCGTGCAGTGAATGTCAGAGGGATGTGAAGAGAGTATTGCCTGTTTGAATTCAATGATCTCCTTCTACGGGGTCTATTTCATAGGTTCTCTGTTATCGGTCGTAGAGATTCATCTCTTACCTCCCTTTTCAGATCGACGATATACTCTTATATATATATACCATTACCTCTGCTGATTTTCGTTTCAGTACTGGTTTGGCTTTCTACAAACATGTAGATGAGTGTCCTGGGGTAAGTAAGTTTTATTTTCTGTGACACTCTAAAGCTATGGTTGGGCACTTTTTTAAAGTTCTAAATATATGTATTCAAACATTTATTTGCCTTGACTCAGAATGTTCAACATTCCTTTTTTTCAGACAGTCAGTTTCATATTTGGGATAATGCATTTGAATCAATCATTTTTCTTACCTTAAAAATTTGACTTTTTCCCTGTGGGCTGTTAGGCTCGGGGGGCTGAAAATGCTTCATTTTATTGCGTCATTCTTGGCGCGGACTTTTTTGGCGCAAAAAATCTTTTCTGTTTCCGGTGTCATACGTGTTGCCGGAAGTTGCTTCATTTTTTTACGTTCTTTTGCGCCAAAAATGTCGGCGTTCCGGATGTGGCGTCATTTTTGGCGCCAAAAGCATTTAGGCGCCAAATAATGTGGGCGTCTTTTTTGGCGTTAAAAAAATATGGGCGTCGCTTTTGTCTCCACATTATTTAAGTCTCATTTTTCATTGCTTCTGGTTGCTAGAAGCTTGTTCTTTGGCATTTTTTCCCATTCCTGAAACTGTCATTTAAGGAATTTGATCAATTTTGCTTTATATGTTGTTTTTTCTCTTACATATTGCAAGATGTCTCACGTTGCATCTGAGTCAGAAGATACTTCAGGAAAATCGCTGTCTGGTGCTGGAACTACCAAAGCTAAGTGTGTATGCTGTAAACTTTTGGTAGCTGTTCCTCCAGCTGTTGTTTGTATTAAATGTCATGACAAACTTGTTAATGCAGATATTTCCTTTAGCAAAGTACCATTACCTGTTGCAGTTCCAACAACATCTAATGTTCAGAGTGTTCCTGATAACATAAGAGATTTTGTTTCTGAATCCATTAAGAAGGCTATGTCTGTTATTCCTCCTTCTAGTAAACACAAAAAAATCTTTTAAAACTTCTCTTTATCCAGATGAATTTTTAAATGAACATCATCATTCTGATTCTAATGATTCTTCTGGTTCAGAGTATTCTGTCTCAGAGGTTGATGCTGATAAATCTTCATATTTATTTAAAATGGAATTTATTCGTTCTTTACTTAAAGAAGTTTTAATTGCTTTAGAAATTGAGGATTCTGGTCCTCTTGATACTAAATCTAAACGTTTAGACAAGGTCTTTAAATCTCCTGTGGTTATTCCAGAATTTTTTCCTGGTGCTATTTCTAAAGTAATTTCCAGAGAATGGAATAATTTGGGTAATTCATTTACTCCTTCTAAACGTTTTAAGCAATTATATCCTGTGCCGTCCGACAGATTAGAGTTTTGGGACAAAATCCCTAAAGTTGATGGGGCTATTTCTTCCCTTGCTAAACGTACTACTATTCCTACGGCAGATGGTACTTCCTTTAAGGATCCTTTAGATAGGAAAATTGAATCCTTTCTAAGAAAAGCTTATCTGTGTTCAGGTAATCTTCTTAGACCTGCTATATCATTGGCTGATGTTGCTGCAGCTTCAACTTTTTGGTTGGAAACTTTAGCGCAACAAGTAACAGATCATGAGTCTCATAATATTATTATTCTTCTTCAACATGCTAATAATTTTATCTGTGATGCCATTTTTGATATTATCAGAGTTGATGTCAGGTTTATGTCTCTAGCTATTTTAGCTAGAAGAGCTTTATGGCTTAAAACTTGGAATGCTGATATGTCTTCTAAATCGAATCTACTTTCCCTTTCTTTCCAGGGTAATAAATTATTTGGTTCTCAGTTGGATTCTATTATCTCAACTGTTACTGGTGGGAAAGGAACTTTTTTACCACAGGATAAAAAATCTAAAGGTAAAAAACAGGGCTAATAATCGTTTTCGTTCCTTTCGTTTCAACAAAGAACAAAAGCCTGATCCTTCATCCTCAGGAGCAGTTTCAGTTTGGAAACCATCTCCAGTCTGGAATAAATCCAAGCCTTCTAGAAAAGCAAAGCCAGCTTCTAAGTCCACATGAAGGTGCGGCCCTCATTCCAGCTCAGCTGGTAGGGGGCAGATTACGTTTTTTCAAAGAAATTTGGATCAATTCTGTTCACAATCTTTGGATTCAGAACATTGTTTCAGAAGGGTACAGAATTGGTTTCAAGATAAGACCTCCTGCAAAGAGATTTTTTCTTTCCCGTGTCCCAGTAAACCCAGTGAAAGCTCAAGCATTTCTGAAATGTGTTTCAGATCTAGAGTTGGCTGGAGTAATTATGCCAGTTCCAGTTCTGGAACAGGGGCTGGGGTTTTATTCGAATCTCTTCATTGTACCAAAGAAGGAGAATTCCTTCAGACCAGTTCTGGATCTAAAAATATTGAATCGTTATGTAAGGATACCAACATTCAAAATGGTAACTGTAAGGACTATCTTGCCTTTTGTTCAGCAAGGGCATTATATGTCTACAATAGATTTACAGGATGCATATCTGCATATTCCGATTCATCCAGCTCACTATCAGTTCCTGAGATTCTCTTTCCTGGACAAGCATTACCAGTTTGTGGCTCTGCCGTTTGGCCTAGCTACAGCTCCAAGAATTTTTACAAAGGTTCTCGGTGCCCTTCTGTCTGTAATCAGAGAACAGGGTATTGTGGTATTTCCTTATTTGGATGATATCTTGGTACTTGCTCAGTCTTTACATTTAGCAGAATCTCATACGAATCGACTTGTGTTGTTTCTTCAAGATCATGGTTGGAGGATCAATTCACTAAAAAGTTCATTGATTCCTCATGCAAGGGTAACCTTTTTGGGTTTCCAGATATATTCAGTGTCCATGACTCTGTCTTTGACAGACAAGAGACGTCTAAAATTGATTTCAGCTTGTCGAAACCTACAGTCACAATCATTCCCTTCGGTAGCCTTATGCATGGAAATTCTAGGTCTTATGACTGCTGCATCGGACGCGATCCCCTTTGCTCGTTTTCACATGCGACCTCTTCAGCTCTGTATGCTGAACCAGTGGTGCAGGGATTACACAAAGATATCTCAATTAATATCTTTAAAACCGATTGTACGACATTCTCTGACGTGGTGGACAGATCACCATCGTTTAATTCAGGGGGCTTCTTTTGTTCTTCCGACCTGGACTATAATCTCAACAGATGCAAGTCTTACAGGTTGGGGAGCTGTGTGGGGGTCTCTGACGGCACAAGGGGTTTGGGAATCTCAGGAGGTGAGATTACCGATCAATATTTTGGAACTCCGTGCAATTTTCAGAGCTCTTCAGTCTTGGCCTCTTCTGAAGAGAGAGTCGTTCATTTGTTTTCAGACAGACAATGTCACAACTGTGGCATACATCAATCATCAAGGAGGGACTCACAGTCCTCTGGCTATGAAAGAAGTATCTAGAATTCTGGTTTGGGCGGCATCCAGCTCCTGTCTAATCTCTGCGGTTCATATCCCAGGTATAGACAATTGGGAAGCGGATTATCTCAGTCGCCAAACGTTGCATCCGGGCGAATGGTCTCTTCACCCAGAGGTATTTCTTCAGATTGTTCAAATGTGGGAACTCCCAGAAATAGATCTGATGACTTCTCATCTAAACAAGAAACTTCCCAGGTATCTGTCCAGATCCCGGGATCCTCAGGCGGAGGCAGTGGATGCATTATCACTTCCTTGGAAGTATCATCCTGCCTATATCTTTCCGCCTCAAGTTCTTCTTCCAAGAGTAATCTCCAAGATTCTGAAGGAATGCTCGTTTGTTCTGCTGGTAGCTCCAGCATGGCCTCACAGGTTTTGGTATGCGGATCTTGTCCGGATGGCCTCTTGCCAGCCGTGGACTCTTCCGTTAAGACCAGACCTTCTGTCGCAAGGTCCTTTCTTCCATCAGGATCTCAAATCCTTAAATTTAAAGGTATGGAGATTGAACGCTTGATTCTTGGTCAAAGAAGTTTCTCTGACTCTGTGATTAATACTATGTTACAGGCTCGTAAATCTGTATCTAGAGAGATATATTATAGAGTCTGGAAGACTTATATTTCTTGGTGTCTTTCTCATCATTTTTCCTGGCATTCTTTTAGAATTCCGAGAATTTTACAGTTTCTTCAGGATGGTTTAGATAAAGGTTTGTCCGCAAGTTCCTTGAAAGGACAAATCTCTGCTCTTTCTGTTCTTTTTCACAGAAAGATTGCTAATCTTCCTGATATTCATTGTTTTGTACAAGCTTTGGTTCGTATAAAACCTGTCATTAAGTCTATTTCTCCTCCTTGGAGTTTGAATTTGGTTCTGGGGGCTCTTCAAGCTCCTCCTTTTGAACCCATGCATTCATTGGACATTAAATTACTTTCTTGGAAAGTTTTGTTCCTTTTGGCCATCTCTTCTGCCAGAAGAGTCTCTGAATTATCTGCTCTTTCTTGTGAGTCTCCTTTTCTGATTTTTCATCAGGATAAGGCGGTGTTGCGAACTTCTTTTGAATTTTTACCTAAGGTTGTGAATTCCAACAACATTAGTAGATAAATTGTGGTTCCTTCATTATGTCCTAATCCTAAGAATTCTAAGGAGAAATTGTTGCATTCTTTGGATGTTGTTAGAGCTTTGAAATATTATGTTGAAGCTACTAAGTCTTTCCAAAAGACTTCTAGTCTATTTGTCATCTTTTCCGGTTCTAGAAAAGGTCAGAAAGCTTCTGCCATTTCTTTGGCATCTTGGTTGAAATCCTTAATTCACCATGCTTATGTCGAGTCGGGTAAAACTCCGCCTCAAAGGATTACAGCTCATTCTACTAGGTCAGTTTCAACTTCCTGGGCGTTTAGGAATGAGGCTTCGGTTTATCAGATTTGCAAAGCAGCAACTTGGTCCTCTTTGCATACTTTTACTAAATTCTACCATTTTGATGTGTTTTCTTCTTCTGAATCAGTTTTTGGTAGAAAAGTACTTCAGGCAGCGGTTTCAGTTTGAATCTTCTGCTTATGTTTTCATTAATCTTTATTTTGGGTGTGGATTATTTTCAGCAGGATTTGGCTGTCTTTATTTTATCCCTCCCTCTCTAGTGACTCTTGTGTGGAAAGATCCACATCTTGGGTAGTCATTATCCCGTCACTAGCTCATGGACTCTTGCTAATTACATGAAAGAAAACATAATTTATGTAAGAACTTACCTGATCAATTCATTTCTTTCATATTAGCAAGAGTCCATGAGGCCCACCCTTTTTGTGGTGGTTATGATTTTTTTGTATAAAGCACAACTATTCCAATTCCTTATTTTATATGCTTTCGCACATTTTTTTATCACCCCACTTCTTGGCTATTCGTTAAACTGATTTGTGGGTGTGGTGAGGGGTGTATTTATAGGCATTTTGAGGTTTGGGAAACTTTGCCCCTCCTGGTAGGAATGTATATCCCATGGACTCTTGCTAATATGAAAGAAATGAATTTATCAGGTAAGTTCTTACATAAATTATGTTGTTTTTTTTTTTTTTTTTTATTTATACTTTTATTTCACTTGAAATTGTCTGCATATTGCACAATACAACAACAAGCACAGGGATAAAAAATAAATAAATAAGGTAGTGTAGGGCATTTTTGTTCTATTTTTTTTATTTAAACAGCTTCTTTATTTATAATCTTGGTTGCACTTTTGTGATTAAACGGCACCAGGGCACCATTTATCTTTTCTGACCTTGTATAAAAGCTGCAGAAGGCTCTTCTATTCATTTAGGGGATATCATTCTTGTAGATTAGACTATTGATTGTCTGCTATAATTACCTTTTTGTATCTAACCATTATTTCGTTTGTAACTACAAAAATGTTCCCATATTCTTCCTTATTCTTTTCTGTGATCTTGCGATTGTCCCTTTTTTACACACACACGCATTAGTCTGACATTGAGGTAATGAAACCAGCTTTGACAATGGGCAAGAGAGATGCTTTGTGTTTTCTTAGTTTAGGTAAGTAAAGGTAATTCAGTAAAAAAAAAGAAAATGAAAACGTCTTTAGCTTCAGAGGTAGGGGATTGCATCATGTAAATTAAGCAATTGTTGCTACAATACCAGGTAACGCCAGCTGTCCAAGATTATGTTTTTTCCGATCTGGCTGAAAAATCTTAAATCAGAGCAGCAGAATATTTTGGTGATGTACAAATAACTTATAATAATAATAAAGTTTGGAATTGCTAGGGGAGAGAAGTGCAGATGTGGCTATATTGGAGGATCTGTGTTTTTTGGGGGGGTTATACATGTGAGATTCTTTCATGCGCCAAAGGATGAGGTCTGCCGGTTACTTGCCAGTGCGTACTAGAATGGTTCACCTCTGTGTAAATGTGACAGTAATGCTTTGGAAAGTCTTTCCCAAATTAATAATTGAAATAACTGTTATTTACTGTAAGGCAGAACACAAAGTGTATAACACTGAAGGGTCCTGATTAAATTCACTGAACCTAAACTCATTGGGGTCACAGTAAAGGGGGTTACAGAAACAGAGAACATCTGCAGGCAGAGCTTTAAAGTCACAAGTGTCATATCCATTTGTTTGGGTCAGTTTGTAATTGATATGTAATACAGTAATTCAGTCTATGTTTTCGTATACCATATTATTACAGCAGCCTCTTAACATTTGCTGAGAAAATTAACAAACATCTCATTTTCATGCTGGAATTAAACTATTTTTTTTTATTTTTTGAGGGTTTAAGATACATACAGATATATGTACATTAAATATGTATTGAGAAAATGATACAATCAACACTCTACATGTCAGTAAAATTAAATACTAGGTAATAATTGCAGCTAATACATGGTAATATAGAATATAGTAATACAGTTAACTGTCTAAATAGTATCTTAAGTATTAATTGTAAGATGTCAAACTTGAACCCTCTTTTTTTAGCCTCTTTAAAACAAATTAGGCCACTTTTGGACCTCCAATTTAACAGAGTATATAACAGGAGGATTATATGTATGTAAGGTCACTTTTGGACCTTAGAAAAATATGTAAACTATAGATATAGCATTTATATATGAATAATATAACTAGAATTGAGCTAAGGCTGCAACTCTATTAAATACACTATATAGTCTCATAAAGTCATTATTTAATGGCTTAGGTCAAATGACTCCTAGGGTATCTTGTTTGAATACGGTATAATCACTCATGGACCTTGGTAATAGTAAGTGTTAATATACATTTGAAAAAACGTAGATGATGGAGAGTTTGAAGCATAGTTAAACGTCACATTTGGGCCTTTGCAAAGAAGAAGAGAACACACTTAAGAATAAACCATGGATATTCACATACCAGCAGTTTAAAGACCTTAATAAAGCTAAGGTTGGGACTCTATTTGTATATATTTATGGACAAAACTAGTAGTGTATATTAGATATAGAACAAACAAAATATTACAATTACACAGCACTCATATAAATATATAGCTGAGTAAGCAGACTCTAGAATGGAGTATATTAGAATTAAAATGTTGCACAATAACTATAAAATTATCCCTCTACTGGTCAGAGAAAGTACAAATCTATAAAGAGTCTAGTAAATATGTATTACAATATCTAATAACAGCAGGAATATGCTAGTAGGTTAGCAGATATCCTAGACGTTTTCATAGGGTCACATATTAACTAGCGACTTAACTCCTATTAGTATATATGGCTAACAGGGCATATTGACTAATATCACTAAATAATAGTTGGCAAAATACCGGTAACCAAACTATGTGCTCTCAAATTATTACGGTGAGTTACTCTAAATGTTAATGATTTGAAATTGGACTAGAAAACATTGTGTCCTGTCGCCTTGGCCGCAGGGGGCAAATCAAGGGTAGCATTCATATAAACTATTCTCCCAGTAGGGCACAAATAGTATTAGGCAATACCATTATTGGAGTAAATATATGTCCCATGACACCTTAATATAGGTATAATTATGTTATGAACTAACTCAGAAATTGTGGGAGCTTGTAGAACCAAATGTGAGCCATTGTTCAAATTATATTAATATCCGAGGCTTGCAAGCCCTCTTTAGTAACACAGTTTGAGAAGATTCATTTGCAGTAGGTTACCTATCGGAGTAAAAGAAAAATGCATAGCTAGGGACTTTTACAGAAGGTGCTTCAAAAGATAATGGACAATTATTTTTCTTTTTTACCCCTGAGTACTATTAGTGCAGTAACATAGTGCAAAATGTTAAGTTAGCCCCAGGATCACATTTAGACCTGAAGGCAAAATATAGTTAAGTAAACAGTTTTTTTAGTTTGAAATTACAACTGACCCAAGAAAAAACACATCAAAACCAAAGTTAGAGCAGAATAGGAAATAGTCACCGGAGACCTTTTCACAGTCTCTAATATATCTCCCCACAAATTTAACAAAGTTTACCCCACTCCCAGTTTTGGCAGCGTAAAGTCCTCTAAACATAACTGAGAGACCTTTATTTTCTGTAAAATCAATCCCTGAGTTGGCAAAGGGGAAGTCACTGACCCAGTTTTATATGGTGGTAGTGCCCCAGAATGAGAAACCTCTGCCCTTTGGCTATCCATCTCATCTAGAGGGTTCTTAACAGCACTGTCCGCTTTAGTAGGATTAGGGAGCTCCCGTATACTATGATGGACAGTAACAGAAGGAGAAACTTGTCGATCTTCTGTTCCACTGGATTCAGCAAGTCGCGATGTTGACATCTCTGTAAGCCAGCCAGTATTCACATACAAAAAACTCAGGTCCGGTTAATTGTATCTCTCATTGCATGTCATGTTGTCGCCAGACCAGTATACCGTAGCTGGTAGGTATCAGACTTCAAGAGATGGCCTCACTCTTCTAGGATTATCCCTCCGATCAAATTGGGGACTAATTCTGTTATTAACCTCTGCTGGAGAGTTTGAGTGTCGAGTCACTGGAGGGTTCCCTCCTTTGGAGCAACGCGGTCTGCAGTAGAATTTTCCCTTATCTTAGGTGTAGGTTTAGGATTTATCAAAGCCTTCTCATCAGTCGACTGCGCGCCAAAGGGCAGCATAAGGGAACGATCATTACCATCCACTGCGCCAATTTGCAATAATTTTATCAAAGCTGTCAGCAACTAGGCATGATAGACTTTGGAAATGCTCCTCCAATAGATTGCATATAGCGTTTTCGAATATTTGCCAATTAAATGCCATGGCTCTAATGACAGATTTAAGGAGACAACTTTACAAGCTGTTATACCCGGGTTCACCGGGGGGGGGGGGTGTTAGATGAAAGCCTGGCCCTTTTCTAGGCTTTCACTGCGTACCTCCTCGTTCCAGTACTTCAGGGCAGAAGTTGGTGTCACAATCTAGATCAAATTGCTCAGCAGAGTCTGTAGCTTTAGAATATGTCACTCACGATCATAGATGGAGCCGTAGTCAGGCGATATGCAGCGGATATATAACCTAACTCCTCAGCCTCTAAAATAAGCGACCATCATGGCTGCCACCCGTAAGCATACCCCGAGTGAAACTATTTTGCTGTGCTTAAGGATTAATTAAGGAACTACAATAATTACTCCCAAGGTGTTTTGTTGACATCAATACCTTACCAGCAGTCCAATTTTATTTACTTATTTTACAGACAATTCATATTTCCCTTCCTGCTTAAAGGGACAGTAAAGTCATAAGGCGGCATTCATGATTTAAACAGAGCGTACAATTTCTCCAACATAGGTGTGTCCGGTCCACGGCGTCATCCTTACTTGTGGGATATTCTCTTCCCCAACAGGAAATGGCAAAGAGCCCAGCAAAGCTGGTCACATGATCCCTCCTAGGCTCCGCCTTCCCCAGTCATTCTCTTTGCCGTTGTACAGGCAACATCTCCACGGAGATGGCTTAGAGTTTTTTAGTGTTTAACTGTAGTTTTTATTATTCAATCAAGAGTTTGTTATTTTAAAATAGTGCTGGTATGTACTATTTACTCTGAAACAGAAAAGAGATGAAGATTTCTGTTTGTAAGAGGAAAATGATTTTAGCAACCGTTACTAAAATCGATGGCTGTTCCACACAGGACTGTTGAGAGGAATTAACTTCAGTTGGGGGAACAGTGAGCAGACTTTTGCTGCTTGAGGTATGACACATTCTAACAAGACGATGTAATGCTGGAAGCTGTCATTTTCCCTATGGGATCCGGTAAGCCATTTTTATTACAGAAAGAAAAAAAGGGCTTCACAAGGGCTTTCTAAGACTGTAGACATTTTCTGGGCTAAATCGATTTATATTTTATACTCCATAGCCTTGAGGAATTATTTTAATCTTGGGAATTATGTAAAATAACCGGCAGGCACTGTATTGGACACCTTATTCTCTAGGGGCTTTCCCTAATCATAGGCAGAGTCTCATTTTCGCGCCTGTATTGCGCACTTGTTTTTGAGAAGCATGACATGCAGATGCATGTGTGAGGAGCTCTGATACATAGAAAAGACTTTCTGAAGGCGTCATTTGGTATCGTATTCCCCTTTGGGCTTGGTTGGGTCTCAGCAAAGCAGATACCAGGGACTGTAAAGGGGTTAAATATAAAAACGGCTCCGGTTCCGTTATTTTAAGGGTTAAAGCTTCCAAATTTGGTGTGCAATACTTTTAAGGCTTTAAGACACTGTGGTGAAATTTTGGTGAATTTTGAACAATTCCTTCATACTTTTTCGCAATTGCAGTAATAAAGTGTGTTCAGTTTAAAATTTAAAGTGACAGTAACGGTTTATTTTAAAACGTTTTTTGTACTTTGTTATCAAGTTTTTGCCTGTTTAACATGTCTGAACTACCAGATAGACTGTGTTCTGAATGTGGGGAAGCCAAGGTTCCTTCTCATTTAAATAGATGTGATTTATGTGACACAAAATTTAGAGAAAATGATGCCCAAGATGATTCCTCAAGTGAGGGGAGTAAGCATGGTACTGCATCATCCCCTCCTTCGTCTACACCAGTCTTGCCCACACAGGAGGCCCCTAGTACATCTAGCGCGCCAATACTCCTTACTATGCAACAATTAACGGCTGTAATGGATAATTCTATCAAAAACATTTTAGCCAAAATGCCCACTTATCAGCGAAAGCGCGACTGCTCTGTTTTAGAAAATACTGAAGAGCATGAGGACGCTGATGATATTGGTTCTGAAGGGCCCCTACACCAGTCTGAGGGGGCCAGGGAGGTTTTGTCTGAGGGAGAAATTTCAGATTCAGGGAAAATTTCTCAACAAGCTGAACCTGATGTGATTACATTTAAATTTAAATTGGAACATCTCCGCGCTCTGCTTAAGGAGGTGTTATCCACTCTGGATGATTGTGAGAATTTGGTCATTCCAGAGAAACTATGTAAAATGGACAAGTTCCTAGAGGTCCCGGGGCCCCCCCGAAGCTTTTCCTATATCCAAGCGGGTGGCGGACATTGTAAATAAAGAATGGGAAAGGCCCGGTATACCTTTTGTCCCTCCCCCCCATATTTAAAAAATTGTTTCCTATGGTCGACCCCAGAAAGGACTTATGGCAGACAGTCCCCAAGGTCGAGGGGGCGGTTTCTACTCTAAACAAACGCACCACTATACCCATAGAAGATAGTTGTGCTTTCAAAGATCCTATGGATAAAAAATTAGAAGGTTTGCTTAAAAAGATGTTTGTTCAGCAAGGTTACCTTCTACAACCAATTTCATGCATTGTTCCTGTCACTACAGCCGCGTGTTTCTGGTTCGATGAGCTAGAAAAGGCGATCAATAATAATTCTTCTTCTTATGAGGAGATTATGGACAGAATTCGTGCTCTCAAATTGGCTAATTCTTTCACCCTAGACGCCACTTTGCAATTGGCTAGGTTAGCGGCGAAAAATTCTGGTTTTGCTATTGTGGCGCGCAGAGCGCTTTGGTTAAAATCTTGGTCAGCGGATGCGTCTTCCAAGAACAAATTGCTTAACATTCCTTTCAAGGGGAAAACGCTCTTTGGCCCTGACTTGAAAGAGATTATCTCTGATATCACTGGGGGCAAGGGCCACGCCCTTCCTCAGGATAGGTCTTTCAAGGCCAAAAATAAACCTAATTTTCGTCCCTTTCGCAGAAACGGACCAGCCCCAAGTGCTACGTCCTCTAAGCAAGAGGGTAATACTTCTCAAGCCAAGCCAGCCTGGAGACCAATGCAAGGCTGGAACAAAGGAAAGCAGGCCAAGAAACCTGCCACTGCTACCAAGACAGCATGAGATGTTGGCCCCCGATCCGGGACCGGATCTGGTGGGGGGCAGACTCTCTCTCTTCGCTCAGGCTTGGGCAAGAGATGTTCTGGATCCTTGGGCGCTAGAAATAGTCTCCCAAGGTTATCTTCTGGAATTCAAGGGGCTTCCCCCAAGGGGGAGGTTCCACAGGTCTCAATTGTCTTCAGACCACATAAAAAAACAGGCATTCTTACATTGTGTAGAAGACCTGTTAAAAATGGGAGTGATTCATCCTGTTCCATTAGGAGAACAAGGGATGGGGTTCTACTCCAATCTGTTCGTAGTTCCCAAAAAAGAGGGAACATTCAGACCAATCTTAGATCTCAAGATCCTAAACAAGTTTCTCAAGGTTCCATCATTCAAAATGGAAACCATTCGAACTATTCTTCCTTCCATCCAGGAAGGTCAATTCATGACCACGGTGGATTTAAAGGATGCGTATCTACATATTCCTATCCACAAGGAACATCATCGGTTCCTAAGGTTCGCATTCCTGGACAAGCATTACCAGTTTGTGGCACTTCCGTTCGGATTAGCCACTGCTCCAAGGATTTTCACAAAGGTACTAGGGTCCCTTCTAGCGGTGCTAAGACCAAGGGGCATTGCAGTAGTACCTTACTTGGACGACATTCTGATTCAAGCGTCGTCCCTTCCTCAAGCAAAGGCTCACACGGACATTGTCCTGGCCTTTCTCAGATCTCACGGGTGGAAAGTGAACGTAGAAAAAAGTTCTCTGTCTCCGTCAACAAGGGTTCCCTTCTTGGGAACAATAATAGACTCCTTAGAAATGAGGATTTTTCTGACAGAGGCCAGAAAATCAAAACTTCTGAACTCTTGTCAAATACTTCATTCTGTTCCTCTTCCTTCCATAGCGCAGTGCATGGAAGTAATAGGTTTGATGGTAGCGGCAATGGACATAGTTCCTTTTGCGCGCATTCATCTAAGACCATTACAACTGTGCATGCTCAGTCAGTGGAATGGGGACTATACAGACTTGTCTCCGACGATACAAGTAAATCAGAGGACCAGAGATTCACTCCGTTGGTGGCTGTCCCTGGACAACCTGTCACAGGGGATGAGCTTCCGCAGACCAGAGTGGGTCATTGTCACGACCGACGCCAGTCTGGTGGGCTGGGGCGCGGTCTGGGGACCCCTGAAAGCTCAGGGTCTTTGGTCTCGGGAAGAATCTCTTCTACCGATAAATATTCTGGAACTGAGAGCGATACTCAATGCTCTCAAGGCTTGGCCTCAGCTAGCAAAGGCCAAGTTCATACGGTTTCAATCAGACAACATGACGACTGTTGCGTACATCAACCATCAGGGGGGAACAAGGAGTTCCCTGGCGATGGAAGAAGTGACCAAAATCATTCAATGGGCGGAGACTCACTCCTGCCACTTGTCTGCAATCCACATCCCAGGAGTGGAAAATTGGGAAGCGGATTTTCTGAGTCGTCAGACATTTCATCCGGGGGAGTGGGAACTCCATCCGGAAATCTTTGCCCAAATCACTCAATTGTGGGGCATTCCAGACATGGATCTGATGGCCTCTCGTCAGAACTTCAAGGTTCCTTGCTACGGGTTCAGATCCAGGGATCCCAAGGCGACTCTAGTAGATGCACTAGTAGCACCTTGGACCTTCAAACTAGCTTATGTATTCCCGCCGTTTCCTCTCATCCCCAGGCTGGTAGCCAGGATCAATCAGGAGAGAGCATCGGTGATCTTGATAGCTCCTGCGTGGCCACGCAGGACTTGGTATGCAGACCTGGTGAATATGTCATCGGCTCCACCATGGAAGCTACCTTTGAGACGAGACCTTCTTGTTCAAGGTCCGTTCGAACATCCGAATCTGGTCTCACTCCAACTGACTGCTTGGAGATCTTATCAAAGCGAGGGTTCTCAGATTCTGTCATTGATACTCTTGTTCAGGCCAGAAAGCCTGTAACTAGAAAAATTTACCACAAAATATGGAAAAAATATATCTGTTGGTGTGAATCTAAAGGATTCCCTTGGGACAAGGTAAAAATTCCTAAGATTCTATCCTTCCTTCAAGAAGGTTTGGAGAAAGGATTATCTGCTAGTTCCTTGAAGGGACAGATTTCTGCCTTGTCTGTGTTACTTCACAAAAAACTGGCAGCTGTGCCAGATGTTCAAGCCTTTGTTCAGGCTCTGGTTAGAATCAAGCCTGTTTACAAACCTTTGACTCCTCCTTGGAGTCTCAATTTAGTTCTTTCAGTTCTTCAGGGGGTTCCGTTTGAACCCTTACATTCCGTTGATATTAAGTTATTATCTTGGAAAGTTTTCTTTTTGGTTGCAATTTCTTCTGCTAGAAGAGTTTCAGAATTATCTGCTCTGCAGTGTTCTCCTCCTTATCTGGTGTTCCATGCAGATAAGGTGGTTTTACGTACTAAACCTGGTTTTCTTCCGAAAGTTGTTTCTAACAAAAACATTAACCAGGAGATAGTCGTGCCTTCTTTGTGTCCGAATCCAGTTTCAAAGAAGGAACGTTTGTTGCACAATTTGGATGTTGTTCGTGCTCTAAAATTCTATTTAGATGCTACAAAGGATTTTAGACAAACATCTTCCTTGTTTGTTGTTTATTCTGGTAAAAGGAGAGGTCAAAAAGCAACTTCTACCTCTCTCTCTTTTTGGATTAAAAGCATCATCAGATTGGCTTACGAGACTGCCGGACGGCAGCCTCCTGAAAGAATCACAGCTCATTCCACTAGGGCTGTGGCTTCCACATGGGCCTTCAAGAACGAGGCTTCTGTTGATCAGATATGTAAGGCAGCGACTTGGTCTTCACTGCACACTTTTACTAAATTTTACAAGTTTGATACTTTTGCTTCTTCTGAGGCTATTTTTGGGAGAAAGGTTTTGCAAGCCGTGGTGCCTTCCATCTAGGTGACCTGATTTGCTCCCTCCCTTCATCCGTGTCCTAAAGCTTTGGTATTGGTTCCCACAAGTAAGGATGACGCCGTGGACCGGACACACCTATGTTGGAGAAAACAGAATTTATGTTTACCTGATAAATTACTTTCTCCACGGGTGTGTCCGGTCCACGGCCCGCCCTGTTTTTTTAATCAGGTCTGATAATTTATTTTCTTTAACTACAGTCACCACGGTATCATATGGTTTCTCCTATGCAAATATTCCTCCTTTACGTCGGTCGAATGACTGGGGAAGGCGGAGCCTAGGAGGGATCATGTGACCAGCTTTGCTGGGCTCTTTGCCATTTCCTGTTGGGGAAGAGAATATCCCACAAGTAAGGATGACGCCGTGGACCGGACACACCGTTGGAGAAAGTAATTTATCAGGTAAACATAAATTCTGTTTTTAAACAAGTTTCCAATTTACTTGTATTATTTAATTTGCTACCTGTTCTTGTTATCCTTTGCTGAAAGGTGTATCTAGTAAAGCTCAGGAGCAGCAAAGAACATAGGTTCTAGCTGCTGATTGGAGGCTGCATATATATACTGACTGTCATTGGCTCACCCATGTGTTCAGTTAGAAACCAGTAGTGCATTGCTGCTCCTTCACCAAATGACACCAAGAGAATGAAGCAAATCTGATAACAGAAGTAAACTGGAAAGTTGTTTAAAATGGTATGTTCTACCTAAATCATGAAAGAAAAATGTTGGGTTTCTTGTTACTCTAAGTCAGTTCAGTTTTTACTTTTTGGAGTTAGTTAGGCTGCGCTTGGAGTTCTGCTTCGGCTGAAGTGTTATTTTGCATAGATGATAAAAGTAGTAGTGTTTCTAGCTCTGTACAGCAATAGCCGATTTCTGCCGGCATGCGTGTTTATATCGTGCTTTCAATATATGTTATTTTCCAAGTGTTTTGAATTCCCAGGTAAATTCTTGGGTTGTCAGAAGATTTATTCTGAAGAGAGATTTTTCCACAAAGATGATTTTCTTTTTAATTTTCTTGACATTTTGATTTGATTGCCACAAAGGAAATCTAGAAGGGTCAAAAATACAGAACCAGAAAAGATCCTTGTGCCTTTGTTGATTTTATGCAATAGCAATTCCTTTTCATTTCAAACAAGTTATATTTCTCCTTCAGTTATAATGCTCCTATAAATATTTCTGTAAATCAGGATCCAGTAGCTTCTTTCGTAATTCTATATGACTCAAACATTACAGCCTCTGATTGGCTGTATTATCCCAGCCTCTGTGGGGTGCAAAAAATGCCAAAACTTAGTAAAGTTTTATATTAAAATTAACAGTTGCAATGTTTAATATACTGAATCAAAATAATAAAAATAGAAGCATCCACAAGGTACAGACACAATCAGATACTTAGTCATTGTATTCCTTTATTTATTGTGCATCAAGCTCAGATAGAGATAATACTAAAATATATATTTTTTTGTATTAGATTATGAGCGTCTTTTATGTTTTAATGAAATAGTTTTGCTCTGTATCCAGAACCGCCGTTACTTTTACAGTTTTCAGGGTTAACTCTGAAGAATATGGGTTTAATGTAAGAATATTTGTGATTCGATTCCTATCCACTGCAATTTTCCTAAAATATATTTTATTTTTTTTTAAAAATGGTAATATTTGCTATTAGTACATTATGTAGTAAAGGTGGTTTGTTAAAATATATAAATTATTATTTCAGACAAGTTGAAGTTTGGTAAACAACACAGCAGAAAAGGCCAGTATGGTGATTGGTTGTATAGCCGCAGTAGAAGTTATGTTACTTTCTAGATCACTATATAGAGCCCATCTTGAATAATGAGTTAAATTTTGAAGATATTTCGAGAAGGGTTAGATAACCTAGAAAAACTGTTTAAATGAGAGTTTCTAAAAGTTTGTACATGGTCTAAAAAAACAAAGCAAGGCAAAACCTTTAAATGTGCTGAGATTTATTGAAGCTGAGCATTTCAGCATTTGTTTTACAATAAGATGCACACACAGCAAGTGGTCATGATCTCAAGATATAAGTAGTTTGCATAAGCACTGCTATGACCCTTAATAATAATAATAATAATTATTATTATTGTTATTATTCTTTAGTAACATACATTTACAGTTTATTTGTTTTTTTCCTTTTAGACAGCCTCCAGTTAGTGAGAGCCATTGGAAGAGTCTTCTGCAAGATATGCTGGAAATGCAGCAAAATGTATACAGATGTTTGGATGCAGACACTTGCTATGAGGTAAGGGCATGACAGGGGGCGTAACAGTAGCTAACAATAGAAATGTTGTGTTATGTATCATAAGAGTTTGTGTCAGTAAAGCTTAATTCATTCTAAATGCTCTTCTCCCCTAAACTGACCTTCACTCTATGGTGGAGGAAATACATTAAAGGGACATTATACACTTATTTTTTCTTTGCATACATTTTTTGTAGATGATCTATTTATATAGCCCATAAAGTTTTTTTTTTTTTTAAAAATGTATAGTTTTGTTTATTTTTAAATAACATTGCTCTGATTTTCATACTAACCAAGACTAACCAAGCCCCAAAGTTTTATGTGAATACCGTCAGCTACCTACTCCAGCTTGCTGCTGTTTGTGTAAAGGTTCTTTATATATGCAAATGAAGGGGGAGGGGGAGTGTCTTATTTCCCACTTGCAGTGGGCTTTCCAGCTACCTTTTCAGCAGAGCTAAACTAAGAAAAAAAAAACTAAGTTTTTAAACCGTTTTATACTTGATTTTTATATCAGTATCTGTGCATCTTATTCTTTATAGTAGTGTCTATTACATGCAGTTACATGAAAAAGAGTGCATACTGTCCCTTTAAATAGGTGGGTACAACTACAATAGCAGGGTTATATATGCGTTTGTTGTTATCTTGTGCATTTCACTCTTTTTAACACTATTCTCTTATTTTAACACCTTCATTATATGTGCGGGTTAGGGAAGTTCTGCATCTTCACACTGTGCACCACCATCTTGGATTGTAAGTATTCTAGCCCCATGTGACAGAAGCGGTGCACAGAGCATTTATATTGTTAGTATCATGCACTTCAGTTTAACATGAATCAAACAGTGGGAGTTGTTTTTGCAGTGCTTGTATCGCTCTATATTATTTTCCTAAGGTTTTTTTAAACTGTGTAACAAAAAAAAAAAAAATTTTATAGCTTCCACTTTCTATTCTGCAAGCTAACCCAACGTGGAAGATGCATTTTTGATTTTTTTAAAGCAAACAGCTTCTGTCACAGGATGCAACAGATATGTTCATACCAAGATCGCGGACCCCGGTATATCAAGTGGCTTCTGTAGCGGGTTAAAAAATAATAATAAAGCAACAGCTTAAAGGGACATGAAACACAATTTTTTCTTTCATGATTTAGAAAGAGTAATTTTAAACAACTTTCCAATGTTCTTCTATTATCTAATTTGCTTCATTCTCTTGATACCCTTTGGTGAAAATCATATCTAAATAGGCTCAGTAGCTGCTGATTGGTGGCTTCACATAGATGCCTCATGATTGGCTAACCCATGAGCATTGCTATTTCTTCAACAAATGATATCTAAAGAATGAAGCAAATTAGATAATGGAAGTAAATTGTAATGTTATTTAAAATTGTATTCTCTATTTGAATCATGAAAGAAAAATGTTGTGTTTTATATCCCTTTAAAAGAAGGCTGCAGGTATAGAATGAAAACAGTACCACAGTGCGTAGTAACTATGCTATTGTAGTTGTACTCAGTTGCAATTTAATGCCCCTTTAATGTAAGTGCACTTTCATGGCATAGAAAAATCCATACAAAATATGATTTGAATGGTCTTTTTGTAATTGTGCAGTTAACTATTCATTAAGATTATTTCCCTCAATCTGTTATATATTCTGGGTAATGTCAGATAATTGGGTAATCCTAGGATTACCCAGGTAAAAGTGTGGTTAAGGCCCGATGTATGATCATTAATCTTCTCAGCGTGCGGAGTCACTGCATCCAACAAATATATAATGCACTGTAATTCCCCCATCTTCACTATGTTTTTTGCTTCCACCTGGGGGGTTCACTTGGGGTGGATGCCAGAGGATCGGCAGGGCGCCTTCCTTGAAACCCCCAGGTGGAGACAAAAGAAATAGTGTAGATGGGGGAATTACAGTATATATCGGGCTTTACCCATAGCCGCTTGGGTAAAGTCTGTTTTACCTGGTTAATCCTAGGATTACCTGGATTTCTTATTTTACCTGTAATATATATATATACTGTGTGTGTGTGTGTGTGTATATATAAAAGTGAGAGAGATTGATTGATTTTTAGACTGGGCATTGGGTAACCAAACAAAACATATATATTTTCTTTTACTTAGTACGTAAAGTTACAGGACACACAGCTTTTTTCTTTCATGATTGGAGTATTCAGTTTTAAACAACTTTCCAATTTATTTTTTATCACATTTGCTTAATTCTCTTGGTATCTTTTGTTGAAGGAGCAGCAATGCATTACTGAGAGCTAGCTGAACACATCTGGTGAATCAATGAAAGGCTGCATATGTGTGCAATTACAGCTAGCTCCCAGTAGTGCACTGCTGCACCATAGCCTGGGTATTATTTTCAGCTAAGGATATTAAGAGAATGAAGCAAATTAGAAAAAAGAAGTAAATTAGAAAGTAGTTTAGTATCAGATGCTTTGTCTTAATCAGGAACGAAACATTTTGGGTTTCATATCCCTTTTAAATATCAATGATTATGATATTTCTTTCATGTAATTAGCAAGAGTCCATGAGCTAGTGACGTATGGGATATACATTCCTACCAGGAGGGGCAAAGTTTCCCAAACCTCAAAATGCCTATAAATACACCCCTCACCACACCCACAAATCAGTTTTACAAACTTTGCCTCCTATGGAGGTGGTGAAGTAAGTTTGTGCTAGATTCTACGTTGATATGCGCTCCGCAGCAGGTTGGAGCCCGGTTTTCCTCTCAGCGTGCAGTGAATATCAGAGGGATGTGAGGAGAGTATTGCCTATTTGAATTCAATGATCTCCTTCTACGGGGTCTATTTCATAGGTTCTCTGTTATCGGTCGTAGAGATTCATCTATTACCTCCCTTTTCAGATCGACGATATACTCTTATATATACCATTACCTCTACTGATTCTCGTTTCAGTACTGGTTTGGCTTTCTACTACTTGTAGATGAGTGTCCTGGGGTAAGTAAATCTTATTTTCTGTGACACTCTAAGCTATGGTTGGGCACTTTTATATAAAGTTCTAAATATATGTGTTCAAACATTTATTTGCCTTGACTCAGGATGTTCAACATTCCTTATTTCAGACAGTCAGTTTCATATTTGGGATAATGCATATGAATTAATAAATTTTTTTCTTACCTTAAAATTTGACTTTTTCCCTGTGGGCTATTAGGCTTGCGGGGGCTGAAAATGCTTCATTTTATTGCGTCATTCTTGGCGCGGACTTTTTTGGCGCAAATTTTTTTTTCTGTTTCCGGCGTCATACGTGTCGCCGGAAGTTGCATCTTTTTCTTTCATGTAATTAGCAAGAGTCCATGAGCTAGTGACGTATGGGATATACATTCCTACCAGGAGGGGCAAAGTTTCCCAAACCTTAAAATGCCTATAAATACACCCCTCACCACACCCACAATTCCGTTTTACAAACTTTGCCTCCTATGGAGGTGGTGAAGTAAGTTTGTGCTAGATTCTACGTTGATATGCGCTCCGCAGCAGGTTGGAGCCCGGTTTTCCTCTCAGCGTGCAGTGAATGTCAGAGGGATGTGAGGAGAGTATTGCCTATTTGAATGCAATGATCTCCTTCTACGGGGTCTATTTCATAGGTTCTCTGTTATCGGTCATAGAGATTCATCTCTTACCTCCTTTTTCAGATCGACGATATACTCTTATATATATATACCATTACCTCTGCTGATTTTCGTTTCAGTACTGGTTTGGCTTTCTACAACATGTAGATGAGTGTCCTGGGGTAAGTAAGTAAGCTTATTTCTCCAACATAGGTGTGTCCGGTCCACGGCGTCATCCTTACTTGTGGGATATTCTCTTCCCCAACAGGAAATGGCAAAGAGCCCAGCAAAGCTGGTCACATGATCCCTCCTAGGCTCCGCCTACCCCAGTCATTCTCTTTGCCGTTGTACAGGCAACATCTCCACGGAGATGGCTTAGAGTTTTTTAGTGTTTAACTGTAGTTTTTTATTATTCAATCAAGAGTTTGTTATTTTGAAATAGTGCTGGTATGTACTATTTACTCAGAAACAGAAAAGAGATGAAGATTTCTGTTTGTATGAGGAAAATGATTTTAGCAACCGTAACTAAAATCCATGGCTGTTCCACACAGGACTGTTGAGAGCAATTAACTTCAGTTGGGGGAACAGTGTGCAGTCTCTTGCTGCTTGAGGTATGACACATTCTAACAAGACGATGTAATGCTGGAAGCTGTCATTTTCCCTATGGGATCCGGTAAGCCATGTTTATTACGATCGTAAATAAGGGCTTCACAAGGGCTTATTAAGACTGTAGACTTTTCTGGGCTAAATCGATTCATTATTAACACATATTTAGCCTTGAGGAATCATTTTATCTGGGTATTTTGATATAATAATATCGGCAGGCACTGTATTAGACACCTTATTTCTTAGGGGCTTTCCCAAAGCATAAGCAGAGCCTCATTTTCGCGCCGGTGTGGCGCACTTGTTTTTGAGAGGCATGGCATGCAGTCGCATGTGAGAGGAGCTCTGATACTTAGAAAAGACTTTCTGAAGGCGTCATTTGGTATCGTATTCCCCTTTGGGTTTGGTTGGGTCTCAGCAAAGCAGATACCAGGGACTGTAAAGGGGTTAAAGTTTTAAAACGGCTCCGGTTCCGTTATTTTAAGGGTTAAAGCTTCCAAATTTGGTGTGCAATACTTTTAAGGCTTTATGACACTGTGGTGAAAATTTGGTGAATTTTGAACAATTCCTTCATGTTTTTTCGCAATTGCAGTAATAAAGTGTGTTCAGTTTAAAATTTAAAGTGACAGTAACGGTTTTATTTTAAAACGTTTTTTGTACTTTCTTATCAAGTTTATGCCTGTTTAACATGTCTGAACTACCAGATAGACTGTGTTCTGAATGTGGGGAAGCCAGAATTCCTATTCATTTAAATAAATGTGATTTATGTGATAATGACAATGATGCCCAAGATGATTCCTCAAGTGAGGGGAGTAAGCATGGTACTGCATCATTCCCTCCTTCGTCTACACGAGTCTTGCCCACTCAGGAGGCCCCTAGTACATCTAGCGCGCCAATACTCCTTACTATGCAACAATTAACGGCTGTAATGGATAATTCTGTCAAAAACATTTTAGCCAAAATGAACCCTTGTCAGCGTAAGCGTGGCTGCTCTGTTTTAGTTACTGAAGAGCATGACGACGCTGATATTAATATCTCTGAAGGGCCCCTAACCCAATCTGAGGGGGCCAGGGAGGTTTTGTCTGAGGGAGAAATTACTGATTCAGGGAACATTTCTCAACAGGCTGAACCTGATGTGATTGCATTTAAATTTAAGTTGGAACATCTCCGCATTTTGCTTAAGGAGGTATTATCCACTCTGGATGATTGTGAAAAGTTGGTCATCCCAGAGAAACTATGTAAAATGGACAAGTTCCTAGAGGTGCCGGGGCTCCCAGAAGCTTTTCCTATACCCAAGCGGGTGGCGGACATTGTTAATAAAGAATGGGAAAGGCCCGGTATTCCTTTCGTCCCTCCCCCCATATTTAAAAAATTGTTTCCTATGGTCGACCCCAGAAAGGACTTATGGCAGACAGTCCCCAAGGTCGAGGGAGCGGTTTCTACTTTAAACAAACGCACCACTATACCCATAGAGGATAGTTGTGCTTTCAAAGATCCTATGGATAAAAAATTAGAAGGTTTGCTTAAAAAGATGTTTGTTCAGCAGGGTTACCTTCTACAACCAATTTCATGCATTGTCCCTGTCACTACAGCCGCATGTTTCTGGTTTGATGAACTGATAAAGGCGCTCGATAGTGATTCTCCTCCTTATGAGGAGATTATGGACAGAATCAATGCTCTCAAATTGGCTAATTCTTTCACCCTAGACGCCACTTTGCAATTGGCTAGGTTAGCGGCTAAGAATTCTGGGTTTGCTATTGTGGCGCGCAGAGCGCTTTGGTTGAAATCTTGGTCGGCTGATGCGTCTTCCAAGAACAAGCTACTAAACATTCCTTTCAAGGGGGAAAACGCTGTTTGGCCCTGACTTGAAAGAGATTATCTCTGATATCACTGGGGGTAAGGGCCACGCCCTTCCTCAGGATCGGCCTTTCAAGGCAAAAAATAGACCTAATTTTCGTCCCTTTCGTAAAAACGGACCAGCCCAAAGTGCTACGTCCTCTAAGCAAGAGGGTAATACTTCTCAAGCCAAGCCAGCTTGGAGACCAATGCAAGGCTGGAACAAGGGAAAGCAGGCCAAGAAACCTGCCACTGCTACCAAGACAGCATGAAATATTGGCCCCCGATCCGGGACCGGATCTGGTGGGGGGCAGACTCTCTCTCTTCGCTCAGGCTTGGGCAAGAGATGTTCTGGATCCTTGGGCGCTAGAAATAGTCTCCCAGGGTTATCTTCTGGAATTCAAGGGACTTCCCCCAAGGGGGAGGTTCCACAGGTCTCAGTTGTCTTCAGACCACATAAAAAGACAGGCGTTCTTACATTGTGTAGAAGACCTGTTAAAAATGGGAGTGATTCATCCTGTTCCATTAAGAGAACAAGGGATGGGGTTCTACTCCAATCTGTTCATAGTTCCCAAAAAAGAGGGAACGTTCAGACCAATCTTAGATCTCAAGATCTTAAACAAGTTTCTCAAGGTTCCATCGTTCAAGATGGAAACCATTCGAACTATTCTTCCTTCCATCCAGGAAGGTCAATTCATGACCACGGTGGATTTACAGGATGCGTATCTACATATTCCTATCCACAAGGAACATCATCGGTTCCTAAGGTTTGCATTCCTGGACAAACATTACCAGTTCGTGGCGCTTCCTTTCGGATTAGCCACTGCTCCAAGGATTTTCACAAAGGTACTAGGGTCCCTTCTAGCGGTGCTAAGACCAAGGGGCATTGCAGTAGTACCTTACCTGGACGACATTCTGATTCAAGCGTCGTCCCTTCCTCAAGCAAAGGCTCACACGGACATCGTCCTGGCCTTTCTCAGATCTCACGGCTGGAAAGTGAACGTGGAAAAGAGTTCTCTATCCCCGTCAACAAGGGTTCCCTTCTTGGGAACAATTATAGACTCCTTGGAAATGAGGATTTTTCTAACAGAGGCCAGAAAAACGAAACTTCTAGACTCTTGTCGGATACTTCATTCCGTTCCTCTTCCTTCCATAGCTCAGTGCATGGAAGTGATCGGGTTGATGGTAGCGGCAATGGACATAGTTCCTTTTGCGCGCATTCATCTAAGACCATTACAACTGTGCATGCTCAGTCAGTGGAATGGGGACTATACAGACTTGTCTCCAAAGATACAAGTAAATCAGAGGACCAGAGACTCACTCCGTTGGTGGCTGTCCCTGGACAACCTGTCACAAGGGATGACATTCCGCAGACCAGAGTGGGTCATTGTCACGACCGACGCCAGTCTGATGGGCTGGGGCGCGGTCTGGGGATCCCTGAAAGCTCAGGGTCTTTGGTCTCGGGAAGAATCTCTTCTACCGATAAATATTCTGGAACTGAGAGCGATATTCAATGCATTCAAAGGCTTGGCCTCAGCTAGTGAGGACCAAGTTCATACGGTTTCAATCAGACAACATGACGACTGTTGCGTACATCAACCATCAGGGGGGAACAAGGAGTTCCCTAGCGATGGAAGAAGTGACCAAAATCATTCTATGGGCGGAGTCTCACTCCTGCCACCTGTCTGCTATCCACATCCCAGGAGTGGAAAATTGGGAAGCGGATTTTCTGAGTCGTCAGACATTGCATCCGGGGGAGTGGGAACTCCATCCGGAAATCTTTGCCCAAGTCACTCAGCTGTGGGGCATTCCAGACATGGATCTAATGGTCTCTCGTCAGAACTTCAAAGTTCCCTGCTACGGGTCCAGATCCAGGGATCCCAAGGCGGCTCTAGTGGATGCACTAGTAGCACCTTGGACCTTCAAACTAGCTTATGTGTTCCCGCCGTTTCCTCTCATCCCCAGGCTGGTAGCCAGGATCAATCAGGAGAGGGCGTCGGTGATCTTGATAGCTCCTGCGTGGCCACGCAGGACTTGGTATGCAGATCTGGTGAATATGTCATCGGCTCCACCTTGGAAGCTACCTTTGAGACGAGACCTTCTTGTTCAGGGTCCGTTCGAACATCCGAATCTGGTTTCACTCCAGCTGACTGCTTGGAGATTGAACGCTTGATTTTATCGAAGCGAGGATTCTCAGATTCTGTTATCGATACTCTTGTTCAGGCCAGAAAGCCTGTAACTCGAAAGATTTACCACAAGATTTGGAAAAAATATATCTGTTGGTGTGAAAGGATTCCCTTGGGACAAGGTTAAGATTCCTAGGATTCTATCCTTCCTTCAAGAAGGATTGGAAAAAGGATTATCTGCAAGTTCCCTGAAGGGACAGATTTCCGCCTTGTCGGTGTTACTTCACAAAAAGCTGGCAGCTGTGCCAGATGTTCAAGCCTTTGTTCAGGCTCTGGTTAGAATCAAGCCTGTTTACAAACCTTTGACTCCTCCTTGGAGTCTCAATTTAGTTCTTTCAGTTCTTCAGGGGGTTCCGTTTGAACCCTTGCATTCCGTTGATATTAAATTATTATCTTGGAAAGTTTTGTTTTTGGTTGCAATTTCTTCTGCTAGAAGAGTTTCAGAATTATCTGCTCTGCAGTGTTCTCCTCCTTATCTGGTGTTCCATGCAGATAAGGTGGTTTTGCGTACTAAACCTGGTTTTCTTCCGAAGGTTGTTTCTAACAAAAACATTAACCAGGAGATTATCGTACCTTCTCTGTGTCCGAAACCAGTTTCAAAGAAGGAACGTTTGTTGCACAATTTGGATGTTGTTCGCGCTCTAAAATTCTATTTAGATGCTACAAAGGATTTTAGACAAACATCTTCCTTGTTTGTTGTTTATTCCGGTAAAAGGAGAGGTCAAAAAGCAACTTCTACCTCTCTCTCTTTTTGGATTAAAAGCATCATCAGATTGGCTTACGAGACTGCCGGACGGCAGCCTCCCGAAAGAATCACAGCTCATTCCACTAGGGCTGTGGCTTCCACATGGGCCTTCAAGAACGAGGCTTCTGTTGATCAGATATGTAGGGCAGCGACTTGGTCTTCACTGCACACTTTTACCAAATTTTACAAGTTTGATACTTTTGCTTCTTCTGAGGCTATTTTTGGGAGAAAGGTTTTGCAAGCCGTGGTGCCTTCCATTTAGGTGACCTGATTTGCTCCCTCCCTTCATCCGTGTCCTAAAGCTTTGGTATTGGTTCCCACAAGTAAGGATGACGCCGTGGACCGGACACACCTATGTTGGAGAAAACAGAATTTATGTTTACCTGATAAATTACTTTCTCCAACGGTGTGTCCGGTCCACGGCCCGCCCTGGTTTTTTTAATCAGGTCTGATATTTTATTTTCTTTAACTACAGTCACCACGGTACCATATGGTTTCTCCTATGCAAATATTCCTCCTTAACGTCGGTCGAATGACTGGGGTAGGCGGAGCCTAGGAGGGATCATGTGACCAGCTTTGCTGGGCTCTTTGCCATTTCCTGTTGGGGAAGAGAATATCCCACAAGTAAGGATGACGCCGTGGACCGGACACACCGTTGGAGAAAGTAATTTATCAGGTAAACATAAATTCTGTTTTTCTGTGACACTCTAAGCTATGGTTAGGCACTTTTTTATAAAGTTCTAAATATATGTATTCAAACATTTATTTGCCTTGACTCAGGATGTTCAACATTCCTTATTTTCAGACAGTCAGTTTCATACTTGGGATAATGCATTTGTTTCAATCATTTTTTCTTACCTTAAAAAATTTGACTTTTCCCCTGTGGGCTGTTAGGCTCGCGGGGGCTGAAAATCCTTCATTTTATTGCGTCATTTTTGGCGCGGACTTTTTTGGCGCAAAATTTGTTGCCGGAAGTTGCGTCATTTTTTGACGTTTTTTGCGTCAAAAGTGTCGGCGTTCCGGATGTGGCGTCATTTTTGGCGCCAGAAGCATTTAGGCGCCAAATAATGTGGGCATCTTTTTTGGCGCTAAAAAATATGGGCATCTTTTTTGTCTCCACATTATTTAAGTCTCATTATTTATTGCTTCTGGTTGCTAGAAGCTTGTTCACTGGCATTTTTTTACCATTCCTGAAACTGTCATTTAAGGAATTTGATCAATTTTGCTTTATATGTTGTTTTTTCTTTTACATATTGCAAGATGTTCCACGTTGCAACTGAGTCAGAAGATACTTCAGGAAAATCGCTGCCCAGTGCTGGAGCTACCAAGCTAAGTGTATCTGCTATAAACTTTTGGTATCTGTTTCTCCAGCTGTTGTTTGTATTGCATGTCATGACAAACTTATTAATGCAGATAAAATTTCCTTTAGTACTATTACATTACCTGTTGCTGTTCCGTCAACATCTAATTTTCAGAGTGTTCCTGATAACATAAGAGATTTTATTTTTTAAATCCATTAAGAAGGCTATGTCTGTTATTTCTCCTTCTAGTATACATAAAAGTCTTTTAAAACTTCTCTTTTTTCAGATGAATTTTTAAATGAACATCATCATTCTGATACTGATAATGGTTCTTCTGGTTCAGAGGTTTCTGTCTCAGAGGTTGATGCTGATATATCTTTGTATTTGTTCAAGATGGAATTTATTCGTTCTTTACTTAAAGAAGTATTAATTGCATTAGAAATAGAGGATTCTGGTCCTCTTGATACTAAATCTAAACGTTTAAATAAGGTTTTTAAATCTCCTGTAGTTATTCCAGAAGTGTTTTCTCTCCCTGATGCTATTTCTGAAGTAATTTCCAGGGAATGGAATAATTTGGGTAATTCATTTACTCCTTCTAAACGTTTAAGCAATTATATCCTGTGCCATCTGACAGATTAGAGTTTTGGGACAAAATCCCTAAGGTTAATGGGGCTGTCTCTACTCCTGCTATACGTACTACTATTCCTACGGCAGATAGTACTTCATTTAAGGATCCTTTAGATAGGAAAATTGAATCCTTTCTAAGAAAAGCTTACTTATGTTCAGGTAATCTTCTTAGACCTGCTATATTTTTAGCGGATGTTGCTGCAGCTTCAACTTTTTGGTTAGAAGCTTTAGCGCAACAAGTAACAGATCATAATTTTATAGCATTATTATTATTCTATAACATGCTAATAATTTTATTGGTGATACCATCTTTTGATATCATTAGAGTTGATGTCAGGTATATGTCTCTAGCTATTTTAGCTAGAAAAGCTTTATGGCTTAAAACTTGGAATGCTGATATGTCTTCTAAGTCTACTTTGCTTTCCCTTTCTTTCCAGGGTAATAAATTATTCGATTCTCAGTTGGATTCTATTATCTCAACTATTACTGGAGGGAAGGGAGCTTTTTTACCAAAGGATAAAAAATCTAAGGTAAATTTAGGTCTAATAATCATTTTCGTTCCTTTCCTCACAACAAGGAACAAAAGCCTGATCCTTCATCCTCAGGAGCGGTATCAGTTTGGAAACCATTTCCAGTTTGGAATATATCCAAGCCTTATAGAAACCTATAGCCAGCTCCTAAGTACCCATGAAGGTGCGGCCCTCATTCTAGCTCAGCTGGTATGGGGCAGTTTACGTTTTCTTCAAGGAAATTTGGTTCAATTCCGTTCACAATCTCTGGTTTCAGAACATTGTTTCAGAAAGGTACAGAATTGGCTTCAAGTTAAGGCCTCCTGCAAAGAGATTTTTTTCTTTCCCGTGTCCCAGTAAACACAGCAAAGGCTCAGCATTTCTGAAATGTGTTTCAGATCTAGAGTTGGCTGGAGTAATTATGCCAGTTCCAGTTCTGGAACAGGGGCTGGGGTTTTATTCTATCTCTTCATTGTACCAAAGAAGGTCAATTCCTTCAGACCAGTTCCGGATCTATCAATATTGAATCGTTATGTAAGGATACCAACATTCAAGATGGTAACTGTAGGACTATCCTGCCTTTTGTTTAGCAAGGGCATTATATGTCTACAATAGATTTACAGGATGCATATCTGCATATTCCGATTCATCCAGATCACTTTTAGTTTCTGAGATTCTCTTTTTAGACAAGCATTACCAGTTTTGTGGCTCTACCGTTTGGCCTAGCGTCAGCCCCAAGAATTTTTTCAAAGGTTCTCGGTGCCCTTCTGTCTGTAATCAGAGAACAGAGTTTTGGTATTTCCTTATTTGGACGATATCTTGGTACTTGCTCAGTCTTCACATTTTCGCAGAATCTCATACGGATCGACTTGTGTTGTTTCTTCAAGATCATGGTTGGAGGATCAATTTACCAATCAGTTCATTGTTTCCTCAGACAAGGGTAACCTTTTTAGGTTTCCAGATAGATTCAGTGTCTATGACTCTGTTCTTGTCAGATAAGAGAAGTTTAACATTGATATCAGCTTGTCAAAACCTTCAGTCACAATCATTCCCTTTGGTAGCCTTATGCATGGAAATTTTAGGTCTTAGGACTGCCGCATCGGATGCGATCTCCTTTGCTCGTTTTCACATGCGACCTCTTCAGCTCTGTATGCTGAACCAATGGTGCAGGGATTACACAAAGATATCTAAATTAATATCTTTAAACCGATTATACGACACTCTCTGACATGGTGGACAGTTCACCATCGTTTAGTTCAGGGGGCTTCTTTGTTCTTCCGACCTGGACTATAATCTCAACAGATGCAAGTCTTACAGGTTGGGGAGCTGTGTGGGGGTCTCTAACGGCACAAGGGGTTTGGGAATCTCAGGAGGTGAGATTACCGATCAATATTTTTGAACTCCGTGCAATTTTCAGAGCTCTTCAGTCTTGGCCTCTTCTGAAGAGAGAGTTGTTCATTTGTTTTCAGATAGACAATGTCACAGCTGTGGCATACATCAATCATCAAGGAGGGACTCACAGTCCTCGGCTATGAAAGAAGTATCTCAAATTTTGGTTTGGGCGGAATCCAGCTCCTGTCTAATCTCTGCGGTTCATATCCCAGGTATAGACAATAGGGACGCGGATTATCTCAGTCGCCAAACGTTGCATCCGGGCGAATGGTCTCTTCACCCAGAGGTATTTCTTCAGATTGTTCAATGTGGGAACTCCCAGAAATAGATCTGATGGCTTCTCATCTAAACAAGAAACTTCCCTGGTATCTGTCCAGATCCCGGGATCCTCGGGCGGAGGCAGTGGATACATTATCACTTCCTTGGAAGTATCATCCTGCCTATATCTTTCCGCCTCTAGTTCTTCCAAGAGTATTCTCCAAGATTCTAAAGGAATGCTTGTTTGTCCTGCTGGTAGCTCCAGCATGGCCTCACAGGTTTTGGTATGCGGATCTTGTCCGGATGGCCTCTTGCCAGCTGTGGACTCTTCCGTTAAGACCAGACTTTCTGTCGCAAGGTCCTTTTTTCCATCAGGATCTCAAATCCTTAAATTTTAAGGTATGGAGTTTGAACGCTTGATTCTTGGTCAAAGAAGGTTTCTCTGACTCTGTGATTAATACTATGTGACAGGCTCGTAAATCTGTATCTAGAGAGATATATTATAGAGTCTGGAAGACTTATATTTCTTAGTGTCTTTCTCATCATTTTTTCTTGGCATTCTTTTTGAATACCGAGAATTTTTCAGTTTCTTCAGGATGGTTTAGATAAAGGTTTGTCCGCAAGTTCCTTGAAAGGACAAATCTCTGCTCTTTCTGTTCTTTTTTCACAGAAGGATTGCTAATCTTCCTGATATTCATTGTTTTGTACAAGCTTTGGTTCGTATAAAACCTGTCATTAAGTCAATTTCTCCTCCTTGGAGTTTGAATTTGGTTCTGGGGGCTTTTCAAGCTCCTCCTTTTGAACCCATGCATTCTTTGGTCGTTATATTACTTTCTTGGAAAGTTTTGTTTCTTTTGGCCATCTCTTCTGCCAGAAGAGTCTCTGAATTATCTGCTCTTTCTTGTGAGTCTCCTTTTCTGATTTTTCATCAGGATAAGGCGGTGCTGCGAACTTCTTTTGAATTTTTTACCTAAGGTTGTGAATTCTAACAACATTAGTAGAGAAATTGTGGTTCCTTCATTATGTCCTAATCCTATGAATTCTAAGGAGAAATCATTGCATTCTTTGGATGCTGTTAGAGCTTTGTATTATTATGTTTAAGCTACTAAGTCTTTCCGAAAGACTTCTAGTCTATTTGTCATCTTTTCCGGTTCTAGAAAAGGCCAGAAAGCTTCTGCCATTTCTTTGGCATCTTGGTTGAAATCTTTATTTCATCATGCCTATGTCGAGTCGGGTAAAATTCCGCCTTGAAGGATTACAGTTCATTCTACTAGGTCAGTTTCTACTTCCTGGGCGTTTAGGAATGAAGCTTCGGTTGATCAGATTTGCAAAGCAGCAACTTGGTCCTCTTTGCATACTTTTTCTAAATTCTACCATTTTGATGTGTTTTCTTCTTCTGAAGCAGTTTTTGGTAGAAAAGTACTTCAGGCAGTGGTTTCAGTTTGAATCTTCTGCTTATGTTTTTCATTAAACTTTATTTTGGGTGTGGATTATTTTCAGCAGGAATTGGCTGTCTTTATTTTATCCCTCCCTCTCTAGTGACTCTTGCGTGGAAAGATCCACATCTTGGGTAGTCATTATCCCATACGTCACTAGCTCATGGACTCTTGCTAATTACATGAAAGAAAACATACTTTATGTAAGAACTTACCTGATAAATTCATTTCTTTCATATTAGCAAGAGTCCATGAGGCCCGCCCTTTTTTGTGGTGGTTATGATTTTTTTGTATAAAGCACAATTATTCCAATTCCTTATTTTATATGCTTTCGCAATTTTTTCTTATCACCCCACTTCTTGGCTATTCGTTAAACTGAATTGTGGGTGTGGTGAGGGGTGTATTTATAGGCATTTTAAGGTTTGGGAAACTTTGCCCCTCCTGGTAGGAATGTATATCCCATACGTCACTAGCTCATGGACTCTTGCTAATATGAAAGAAATGAATTTATCAGGTAAGTTCTTACATAAATTATGTTTTTTGACGTTTTTTGCGCCAAAAGTGTCGGCATTCCGGATGTGGCGTCATTTTTGGCGCCAAATAATGTGGGCGTCTTTTTTGGCGCTAAAAAATATGGGCGTCACTATTGTCTCCACATTATTTAAGTCTCATTATTTATTGCTTCTGGTTGCTAGAAGCTTGTTCACTGGCATTTTTTCCCATTCCTGAAACTGTCATTTAAGGAATTTGATCAATTTTGTTTTATATGTTGTTTTTTCTATTACATATTGCAAGATGTCTCCATTTGTCCCTGAGTCAGAAGCCACTTCTGGAAAAATGCTTAACTGAGTTTCAGTTCTACCAAAGCTAAGTTCATTTATGTTAAATGTTATAAATGTTTATCTTTAGCTATGGTTTGTAATAAGTTATTATGATATACTTTTACATGCAGATTCCATTAGTATTTATGCTTTATACATTTCCATTCTTAAGTGCAAGAAATGTTTAGAAGATTTATAAGAAATATTTTTTCTGATTAAGGCTATGTCTGACTTGGTGCCTTCTAATACGATTTTTAGGTCTTTTTCACTTCTTTTTTAATTATTGAAGTTTCAAATGACCAACAACATACTGATTTATCCTTCTCTGATGATGTTTTTTTCTCTTTCAGAAATTCTCTTCATCAGATATTGACACTAACAAATCTACTTTTTTATATAATTTTTTTATTATTAAAGTACATTTGTTCTTTGTTGAAGAGGTGTTGATTATTTTGGATATTAAGGTAACTAGTTCTTTAAGACTAGCTGACACTATTTCTGCCTTTTTATTTCTTCTGTGATTTCAGAGGTTTTCTTTCCAATTCCCCATACTAGGGAATGGAATAGGCTGAGAATTTTCTTCCAAGAGTAATCTCCAAGATTCTGAAGGAATGCTCGTTTGTTCTGCTGGTGGCTCCAGCATGGCCTCACGGGTTTTGGTATGCGGATCTTGTCCGCATGGCTTCTTGCCAACCGTGGACTCTTCCGTAAAGACCAAACCTTCTGTCACAAGGTCCTTTTTTACCATCAGGATCTCAAGTCCTTAAATTTAAAGGTATGTAGATTGATTGCTTGATTCTTAGTCAAAGAGGTTTCTCTGACTCTGTGATTAATACTATGTTACAGGCTCGTAGATCTGTATCTAGGAAGATATATTATCGAGTCTGGAAGACTTACATCTCTTGGTGTCTTTCTCATCATTTTTCCTGGCATTCTTTTAGAATTCCGAGAATTTTTCAGTTTCTTCAGGATGGTTTGGATAAAGGTTTGTCTGCAAGTTCCTTGAAACATCAAATCTCTGCTCTTTCTGTTCTTTTTCACAGAAGGATTGCTATTCTTCCTGATATTCATTGTTTTGTACAAGCTTTGGTTCGTATAAAACCTGTTATTAAGTCAATTTCTCCTCCTTGGAGTTTGAATTTGGTTCTGGGGGCTCTTCAAGCTCTTCCGTTTGAACCTATGCATTCACTGGACATTAAATTACTTTCTTGGAAAGTTTTGTTTTCTTTTGGCCATCTCTTCTGCTAGAAGAGTTTCTGAATTATCTGCTCTTTCTTGTGAATCTCCTTTTCTGATTTTCCATCAGGATAAGGCGGTGTTGCGAACTTCTTTTAAATTTTTACCTAAGGTTGTGAATTCTAACAACATTAGTAGAGAAATTGTGGTTCCTTCATTATGTCCTAATCCTAAGAATTCTAAGGAGAGATCATTGCATTCTTTAGGATGTCGTTAGAGCTTTGAAATATTATGTTGAAGCTACTAAGAATTTCCGAAAGACTTCTAGTCTATTTGTTATCTTTTCCGGTTTTAGGAAAGGTCAGAAGGCCTCTGCCATTTCTTTGGCATCTTGGTTGAAATCTTTAATTCATCATGCTTATGTCGAGTCGGGTAAATCTCCGCCTCAAAGGATTACAGCTCATTCTACTAGGTCAGTTTCTACTTCCTGGGCGTTTAGGAATGAAGCTTCGATTGATCAGATTTGCAAAACAGCAACTTGGTCTTCTTTGCATACTTTTACTAAATTCTACCATTTTGATGTGTATTCTTCTTCTGAAGCAGTTTTTGGTAGAAAAATACTTCAGGCAGCTGTTTCAGTTTGATTCTTCTGCTTATAATTTCAGTTTTCTTCATTATAAGATTTAAACTTTATTTTGGGTGTGGATTATTTTTCAGCGGAATTGGCTGTCTTTATTTTATCCCTCCCTCTCTAGTGACTCTTGCGTGGAAGATCCACATCTTGGGTAGTCATTATCCCATACGTCACTAGCTCATGGACTCTTGCTAATTACATGAAAGAAAACATAATTTATGTAAGAACTTACCTGATAAATTCATTTCTTTCATATTAGCAAGAGTCAATGAGGCTCACCCTTTTTTGTGGTGGTTATGGTTTTTTTAGTATAAAGCACAATTATTCCAATTCCTTGTTTTTTATGCTTTCGCACTTTTTTCTTATCACCCCACTTCTTGGCTATTCGTTAAACTGATTTGTGGGTGTGGCGAGGGGTGTATTTATAGGCATTTTGAGGTTTGGGAAACTTTTCCCCTCCTGGTAGGAATGTATATCCCATACGTCACTAGCTCATGGACTCTTGCTAATATGAAAGAAATGAATTTATCAGGTAAGTTCTTACATAAATTATGTTTTATTATTATTGCTAATGTTCCTCTCATGTCTCTTATTGTCTCAGATGAGCGATTTCATAAACGTTTATACACATGCCGACTTTTTTTTTCTAAGGTCTCATGACTGACTTTCCTAAAAATGAACCGTCATTAAATAGAAGATGTGACATATTTTCAGATTGATCCAGTAGCTTACATGATTGAGATAAGCATTTTGGAAATATTTTTTTAGTCACATGGCCGAATTGTTTAAAGTCATTATGTAAAGAAGGTTGCAGATGTTGGAGAAATGAATAACTGCAGTTAGAACGTCTCAGGCAAATGGAGTTGGTGTCATATCTAAGCAGAATACTCAGGCTATAGACCTGTTAAGATAATATGGGAACCGTCAGATCTAATGAGCTTGATGAGTTGATAAGATCAGCCTGAAGCATAAGATTTTGGCCTTATTTAAGCTGCACAGATTCCATTGGCAGCTATTGTGATTTCTTTTTATGTCTCTGTTGCATTGTGCTGGTTTCTGAGATCTCTTTAGGTCAATGTCATCTGTGACTGAAGATGACTTGAACATTCTGTAATGTATGCTTTATCTGTAATACAATGGCTTGTGCTAGCAGTATCCTGAGAAAGAAGGATTTTTGTTACTTCGACTATCGGATTGAGAAAATGTACTAACTGGCAGGGATCATAGACTTTACAAGCTAGACAATTAACTTAAATGAGCACTCTGCTGAAACTGGCAATATTTCTTACAACTTACATTGAAGAGAGAGCAATAACTTCAGCCGTAATAGATTCCTACATTCTCTTAATTCACAAAGAAAAAAAGAGTGCTGTTTGTTCAGTGTTATATTATATGTATGTTGTATATCTTGTTTGTATAATAAGAGAAGAGATTACAGCTTGTATGGGAAGAATTTTATGTGTATATTCTTGTATAAAATGCATTAAAAACAATAATTGCTTACTCTTCCCTTTCATGTATAATAGAATTTTCCCTGTGCTAACCAATGCTAAACTAAATTAATTTTTATAATATATAGTGCTTTTTTTACATTTTAGTTCATTGTAGAACTTTTTTAGTGAGAAACAGATGAAAGGAAAAAAAAACTATTCATGTGGAGAAAGGTTTCCCCGCCTTATAAATGAAATGTACAAATAGCAAACCCTTAAAGGTTCTGACTTCAACAACAATTTATTTTCTAATAATAATAATAATAATAATAATAATAATTAAATAGAAATGTTTTATTCTTTATTGGGATTATCTTGTATATAAAGTGTTAATGGGATAGTAAACACGTTACACTTGTAATATAAAACCCTTAAAGGGACATATTACCCAATCAGCAGTGTAGAGGTGCAGAGATCATACATTGCTTTACTCACTGTGATCTAATGAGATTTCCCTCAAATAATGTGAGAATTAATTGTAAGCATCCTTAAACTGAGTAGGGAAATAACATGACTGTACCTGCACATGCCAGGTGTACTCTCCCTGCAAGTCTCAGGACTAGCATCCTGATTTGCTGTTTAAAGTCCCTTTACAATTGGATGTGGCTACTGAGGAAATTATGATTATGATCTAATTACAAGGTGTTTACTGTCTCTTTTAAGTAGTAGCAATTGGTTAATTGCAACAAAATTGGGTTTCAACAGTGTTGATCCTTTAAAGTACCCTTAACATGTGTAGCATTACCCAAGTCACACTATGCATGGTTGCCTTTTACGTCATTTTAATATTCCTGCAGTCTTTCCAGAATTATTTTCATAATGTTCCTAAATTATATGTATTTTAAACAATATTTCATTGAACATCTAGTTAGGTAAATTCCAACTGTGCTTGTAGATTGCTATCAAAACGCCTCTATATAAAATTGTATTGGGTATAGAAGCAATGTAAAGTAACTGCCCCACCCACATCCATGACTTGCCTTAATATATTAACAACTGATGTTTATAGCCTAAGAATATCCTTCTGCCATTATCTGTAAAATGCTGATATCAAGCTGGAATTGAATTTGTGTTGATGCATGCTGTTTATTTGCATGTTTGCTTTAATCAACTAAGCGCACAAAGCTTGAACAAGCCTACGAGTGGCATAATTTACTTAGAAAGCTTGACATCTGTTAAAAGTTGAAAATTATTTGAAGCTTTTTATTACAGTTTACAGATTTAGTTGGATATGACTGCCAATCTCATCTTCTCTTGGGAGAAGCTTTGAAAGCAAATTAGAAAAGCTTTGTAAGAATCTCTCTGAAAAGGCGTAAGGGAGTTACAACAAAGAATTGAAATGTGTCAATTTTCTACAGCAATAAATTGCAAGTATTTTTGTTAGAAAGGGATGAAGACATCTAGATCTTATATGATTTTTTTTAAATCTAATTTTTATATATATATATATATATATATATAACAAATCTTGGAATAAAATGTATGATCTTTTGTATTAAAGGTTAATACTCCACTTAATTCAATAACATTATTAACAGTCAAGAGATCCATCAATGGTTTATGAGGATAATTGATTAAAGGGGCATATAACAGTAATTGATCAATTGTATATTATATGATGTTAAACACAGTTTTAAAATATCAAACTATTATCAATTTAAATCTATTCTAGAAAGTAACTACACTTAAAGGGACAGCTTACCCAAAAACTTTATCTTTTGTTCCCAATAGTCCATTTTACCTGCGGGGTGTTTTAAATTGTATACAAATAACTCCTTAGCCTTTATATTGGCACTTGAAATAGCCGATTTAGGGCTAGATTACAAGTGGAGTTCTAATTTAACGTGTGCCCACAAACAGGCAGCGCTATAAATAACCAGCCATTACAAGTGTCAGGTTACATGAACGCTCTGTTAAAGATACTCTTGGTTGAGGTCACCTTAACTCCTTAGCTTCATTGTATTATGTGCCAATGCAATAGGCAAAATATTAGTAATTGTTCAGTGGAAATAGGTCACATGGGGAAGTAAATGCCTAGCTTTTACTAAGTAAATACTGACCTGTACGTCAGTAGTCTAAAGCAGGGGTCGCCAACCTTTTGAACCTCAGGGACCGCTAAACTTACAATTTTGAATCCCGTGTACCACTAACATGAATTTTTTTTAAAAGGTACAAACCTCTATAATGTGTGTGTGTGTGTATAAATATATATATATATACACACACACACACACACATACTGTAACTAACTAGTATAACCATAGCTAAGTTTACATTATGTATATATTTACTAACTGAATGACTGAACTGAGAGAATACTTCCAAATGACAGATAAAGGTTGAGTGCCAACTTTTGAGTTGGAAACTGAAAGGCAGAAAGTGGGGAAAAAAAAGAATTATGTTTAAAAGGACCACAAGACTTCCAAGTTATCTCCCCAGTTAGAACTTATTTAAAACTACTTATTATCATGGACAGACAGAGTCGCAAATTAAGCTTATTTTACAATGCTCTCAATATGGATGCGAGCTAACCACAACTGATGTTACTGGCAATTGCTATAATACTGGTGGGATATGGCTGATCTGCTGGATGGCAATTACTGGAATTCAGGTGGAATGGCTTTGTGGGCGGGAAAATCATTAGAATGAAAAATATTTTATTAAAAAAAGAAGATGGAGGGGAGGAAGACAAACAGTGATGTAAGTCCATCTGAAGGATTTAGGAAAACTACTACAGAGGCAGGTAAAGGGAAGAAAATAAATTAAATATAAGAGAGAATTTTTATTTTATACTTTAATTCCACTATTTCAAATCAGTACTATACCAACATCTGCTATACCAACATCTAGCTACGCAAGTTGCTCAGTACTACGCAACGTGCGTAGAGAGATTGCAATTTAACTCCTCCTTCGTCGGTTTTCACTGATGTCCAGCAAGGCACTGTAGGGAGTTGCGGCGCGACGGGGGTGACATCAGAGGAGATTAATTCCTGCTTGATAGTGTCAAGGACCCCCAACATCTTCTCGTGGACTACAAGTGGTCCATAGACCACTGGTTGGTGACTGCTGGTCTAAAGCATCAAAATTGCATATTTTTTTTTAATTGCGGTCACCTTTTCACAATATAAAACAAATTGAATTCAGGGAATATGTGCAGATATAACTTTTATATGAAATGTTTGTTATATTGGTATTTTAAAACATTTATTTTTAAAGTTATGCTTATCTTGAATTTCTAATTCAGGCTTAGTTTGTTTGAGATAAAGAGTTTCAGGTACTGACCAGGCCTAGCCTAACTAGTCTGACTTACAAGCCGACCATGCAAGAATGACAATAAGCCTAGTTGGTATGCATTTCCCCTTTTTAATGCTCATATAAACATCTTACTCCTTCAAATCTGCTTTATAATTTAATGCACTCTTTTTCTTGTGCATGAATAATTTATGTATTTAAAAAAGATCAGGGTACAACAATTCCATATATGTAGTTACATATCAGATGTGTGACAAGATGACATTCTGTGAATGACTTTAATAGTATTGCTGTAAGACTGAAGCACACAAGCTGTTAATCAAAACCCAAGTCACATTTTTGAGATCTGTACCAAATTCCTTTTTTAAAATTGTACAAAGTAAAGTTTTATGGTAGAGCTGATATATTGCTACAAATATGACGAGATAAAAGTAAAAGATTTTCTTTGCTCAAGTCCTAATCCTACGGTAACTAATTTATTATTATTGTCATTATTGTTATAGTTACTCAGATACATAAAAAGAACAAAGAATAGTAATCAATGCAGGAGTTGAAAAATCCTGCTACAAAGAGCTTATTATCCACTGTTTATATAAAACTGTTCTGCCTCAATATGCTTCCAAGTTTGTGGATATATTTTCAGATTTATTACTTGTCAACTCGGATTGAAATTGCTATGACATATTGTTTAATTATTATCTTCTGGCTAGAGTTGTGAAACACATCTCATTTTCTCTTGTTAAGTGTATCCAGTCCACGGATCATCCATTACTTATGGAATATATTCTCCTTCCCAACAGGAAGTTGCAAGAGTCCACCCACAGCAAAGCTGCTATATAGCTCCTCCCCTAACTGCCATATTCAGTCATTCTCTTGCAAGCCTCAACATAGATAGGTCGTGAGAGTCTGTGGTGATTTATACTTAGTTTATTCTTCAATCAAAAGTTTGTTATTTTTAAATGGCACCGGAGTGTGCTGTTTATCTCAGGCAGTATTTGGAAGAAGAATCTGCCTGCATTTTTCTATGATCTTAGCAGACGTAACTGAGATCCATTTGCTGTTCTCACACATTCTGAGGAGTGAGGTACTTCAGAGGGGGAATGGCGTGCAGGTTTTCCTGCAGATAAGGTATGTGCAGTAAAATATTTTTCTAGGAATGGAATTGACTAAGAAAATACTGCTGATACCGAAGTAATGTAAGTAAAGCCTTAAATGCAGCGATAGCGACTGGTATCAGGCTTATTAATAGAGATACATACTCTTATAAAAATGTGTTTTAAAACGTTTGCTGGCATGTTTAATCGTTTTTTAACGTACATTGGTGATAACACTGTAATGTTGGTATAGCCTTAAATGCAGTAAAAGCGACTGGTATCAGGCTTATTAATAGAGATACATACTCTTGTAAAAATGTGTTTTAAAACGTTTGCTGGCATGTTTAATCGTTTTTTAACATATGTTTGGTGATAAAACTTATTGGGGGCCTAAGTTTTTTCCACATGGCTGGCTTAAATTTTGCATAGAAACAGTTAACTGAAGCTTCCCACTGTTGTAATATGAGTGGGAGGGGCCTAATTTAGTGCTTTTTTGCGTAGTTAAAATTACAAAATGAATTATCCAGATTCCCTCAGCAGTCCCATAAATACTACAGGACATTTCTAGAGGGCTAAAAAGACTTCCAAAATCGTTTTTAGGGAAGGTAATCCACAGCTCTGCTGTGGCAGTTTTGTTGTGTCTGTTTTTAAAAAAACGTCTGTCGTTTTTTTGATCTGTTTTTTGCATTAAGGGGTTAATCATCCATTTGCAAGTGGGTGCAATGCTCTGTTACCTTATTACATGTACTGTAAAAATTTCGTTTGTTTTACTGCCTTTTTTCACTGTTTTTCAAATTTTGACAAAATTTGTTTCTCTTAAAGGCACAGTAATGTTTTATATATTTGCTTGTTAACTTGATTTAAAGTGTTTTCCAAGCTTATTAGTCTCATTATTAGTCTGTTCTAACATGTCTGACATAGAGGAAGCTCTGTGTTCATTATGTTTTAAGGCCATGGTGGGACCCCATCTTAGAATGTGTACCAGATGTACTGATTTCATGTTAAACAATAAAGATCATTTTTTGTCTTTAAAAACATTATCACCAGAGGATTCTGTCGTGGGGGTAGTTATGCCGACTAACTCTCCCCACGTGTCAGACCTTTTGACTCCCGCTTTAGGGACTCACGCTCAAATGGCGCCAAGTACATCAAGGGCACCCATAGCGTTTATTTTACCAGGGGATTCTGTCGAGGGGAAAGTTATGCCGATTAACTCTCCCCACGTGTCAGACCCTTCGACTCCCGCTTCAGGGACTCACGCTCAAATGGCGCCATGTACATCAAGGGCGTCCATAGCGTTTATTTTACAAGACATGGCAAAGGTGGTGAATAATACTCTGGCAGCAGTATTAGTCAGACTACCTGAAATTAAAGGAAAGCAGATAGCTCTGGGGGTAGATACAGAACATACAGACGCTTTAAGAACCATGTATGATACTACCTCACAATATGCTTAGTCTGTGGGTGATTTTTTTTTTTTTTTTTTTTGACTTAGGGAAGATGATTTAACCTGATTCTGATATTTCTACATTTAAAATTTATGCTTGAGAACCTCCACTTGTTGCTCAGGGAGGCTTTGGCTGCTCTGAATGAATGTGTACAATCGCAGGGCCAGAGAAATTGTGTAGACTGGATAAATAATATGCAGTGCCGGTGTGTACTGATGTTTTTCCAATACCTAAAGAGGTTTACTAAAAAATTTTTTTTAATAAGGAATGGGATAGACCAGGTGTGCCGTTCTCTTCCCCTCCTATTTTTTAGAAGAATGTTTTCTAATAGTTACCACCACGAGACTTCTGGCAGACAGTTCCTAAGGTGGAGAGAAGAGTTTCTACTCTAGCTAAGCGTACCACTACCTCTGGCGAGGACAGTTGTGCTTTTTAGATCCAATGGATAAAAAAATGTTTATTCAACAGGGTTTTATCCTGCAGCCCCTTGCATACATTGCTTCTGTCACTGCTGCTGCGGCGTTCTGGGTTAAGTCTCTTGATGAGGCTTTACAGTTAGCGACTCCATTGGATGAATATATTTGACAAGCTTATGCTAGCCAATTCCTTTGTTTTCTGATGCCTTTGTTCATTTGACTAGACTAACGGCTAAGAATTCTGTTTTTTACTATACTGGCGCGCAGAGCGCTATGGCTTATATCATGGTCAGCTGTCGTGACTTTAATAAATAAGCTACTTAACTTCCCTTCAAGGGGCAGACCCTATTCGGGCCTGGTTTGAAGGAGATTATTGCTTATATCACTGGAGGAAAAGGTCATGCCCTTCCTCAGGATAGGAATCAAGGGCCATAAAAGGTCTAATTTTCGTGCCTTTTAAAACTTCAGGGCAGGTGTGGCATCCACTTCCTCTAAGGCAAAACAAGAGGGAATTTTTGCTCAGTCCAAGGCGGTCTGGAGACAATTGGACCTGGAACAAAGATAAGCAGGCCAAGGAGCCTGCTGCTGCCTCTAAGGCAGCATGAAGGAACGGACCCCTATCCGGTAACGGATCCTATAGGGGGCAGACTTTCATTCTTCGCCCGGGCGTGGGCAAGAGATGCCCAGGATCCCTAGGCATTGGAATTTATATCCCAGAGATATCTTCTGGATTTCAAAGATTCCCCCCCAAAAAAAGGGGAGATTTCGCCTTTCACAATTCTCTGCAAACCAGATAAAGAAGGAGGCATTCTTACATTGTGTACGAGATCCATCCAGTTCCAAGAGAGGAACAGGGACAGAGTTTTTCCTCAAATCTTTTTGTGGTTCCCAAGGTGAGGGAACCTTCAGACCTATTTTGGATCTAAAGATCTTAAACAAATTCCTCAGAATTCCGTCATTTAAGATGGAAACTATTCGTACCTTCTTAACTATGATCCTGGAGAGTCAATAGAGGACTACAATGGATTTGAAGGATGCTTATCCTCACATTGTGATGCATAAAGATCACCTTCGTTTTTCAGGTTTGCCTTTCTAGACAGGCATTACCAGTTTGTAGCTCTTTCCTTTGGGATATCTACAGCCCCAAGAATCTTTATGGAGGTTCTGGGGTCGCTTTGGCGGTCCTTAGGCCGCGGGGCATAGAAGTGGCCCCTTAGTTAGACGACATCCTGATACAGGCGTCAAACATCCAAATTGCCAAGTCTCATACGGACGTAGTACTGGCATTTCTGAGATCACATGGGTGGAAAGTGAACAAGGAAAGAGTTCTCTATCCCCAATCTCAAGGGTTTCCCTCCTAGGGACTCTGATAGATTCTGTAGAATTGAAAATTTACCTGACGGAGTCCAGGTTGTCAAAGTTTCTAAATTTCTGCCGTGTTTTTCATCCCATCCGCGCCCTTCGGTGGCTCAGTACATGAATGAAATCGGCTTAATAGGTAGCGGCAAGGGACATAGTACCGTTTGCACGTCTACATTTCAGACCGCTGCAACTATGCATGCTCAGTCAGAGGAACGGGGATTACACAGATTTGTCCCCCTGTTGATTCTGGACCAAGAGACCAGAGATTCTCTTCTCTGGTGACTATGTCGGGTCCATCTGTCCAAGGGTATGACCTTCCGCAGGTCAAATGGGACAATTGTTACAATGGATGCCAGCCTTTTAGGTTGGGATGCAGTCTGAAACTCCCTGAAGGCTCAGGGATAGTGGACTTAGGAGGAGACCCTCCTTCTAATAACTATTCTGGGAGTGATATTCCATGCTCTTCAGACTTGGCCTCAGTTAGCAACTCAGACTTTTCTTCCGGGGGAGTGGGATTTCCTCCGGAGGTCAAGACCAAGCAGGAGAGGGCTTTGGTGTTTTTGACAGCGCCTGCGTTGCCACGCAGGACCTGGTATGCAGATCTGGTGGACATGTCATCCTTTCCATCACGGTCTCTGCTTCTGAGACAGGTCCCTCTACCTCAGGGTCCTTTCAACCATCTAAATAGAATCAATCTGAGATGGACTGCCTGGAGACTGAACGCTTGATGTTATCAAAGCATGGCTTCTCCGAGTCAGTCATTGATACCTTAAATACAGACATGAAAGCCTGTCTCTAGGAAAATTGAACATAGATATGGTGTAAATATCTGATTGTTATGAATCCAAGGGTTACTCATGGAGTAAAGCCTGGATTCCCAGGATATTATTTTTTCTCCAAGATGTTTTTGAGAAAAGGGTTGTCAGCTAATTCCTTAAAAGGGACAGATTTTTACTCTGTCTATTTTTTTGCACCAGCGTCTGGCAGGTATTCTAGACGTTCAGGCATTTGGTCAGGCTTTGGTTAGATCCAAGCCTGTGTTTAAAACTGTTGCTCCACCATGGAGCTTAAACCTGGTTCTTAAGGCTCTTCAAGAAGTTCCGTTTGAACCTTTTTTGTTCCATAGATATCAATCTTTATCTTGGAAAGTTCCTTTTGGGTAGCTATTTCCTCGACTCGTAGAGTCTCCAAGTTATCTGTGTTACAATGTGATTCTCCTTATCTGGTCCTTCGTACGGATAAGGTAGTCCTGCGTACCAACCTGTGTTTTTTCCTAAGGTGGTATCTAACAAGAACATCACTCAAGAGATAGTTGTTCCATGCTTGTATCCTAATCCTTCCTCAAAGAAGGAACGTCTATTACACAATATTGGACGTGGTTTATGCTTTAAAGTTTTACTTACAAGTTACTACAGTTTTCATCAAACGTTCACCTTGTTTGTTGTCTATTCTGGACAGAGGAGAGGTCAAAAGACTTCAGCAGCCTCTCTGTCTTTTTGGTTAAAAAGCATAATTCATTTAGCTTATGAGACTGCTGGACAGCAGCCTCCTGAAGGGATTGCAGCTCATTCTACTAGAGCTGTGGTTTTCACTTGGGCCTTTTTTAAATGTGGCTTCTGTTGAACAGATTTACAAGACGGAGTCTTGGTCTGCGCTTCATACTTTTTCAAATTTAACAAATTTGATACCTTGCTTCTTCGGAGGCTATTTTTGGGAGAAAGGGTTTTTTTACAGGCAGTGGTACCTTCCGTTTAAGTACCTGCCTTGTCCCTCCCATCATCCGTGTACTTTAGCTTTGGTATTGGTATTCCATAAGTAATGGATGATCCGTGGACTGGATACACTTAACAAGAGAAAACATAATTTACGCTTACCTGATAAATTTATTTCTCTTGTAGTGTATCCAGTCCACGGCCCGCCCTGTCACTTTAAGGCAGGTAATTTTTTCATTTGAACTACAGTCACCACTGCACCCTATGGTTTTTCCTTTCTCTGCATGTTTTCGGTCGAATGACTGAATATGGCAGTTAGGGGAGGAGCTATATAGCAGCTTTGCTGTGGGTGGACTCTTGCAACTTCCTGTTGGGAAGGAGAATATATTCCATAAGTAATGGATGATCCGTGGACTGGATACACTACAAGAGAAATACATTTATCAGGTAAGCATAAATTATGTTTTTATTTTACATAATGTTCTCTTACAGCTGTTTATATTCCATAGCATGGCAGATAACCCTACATTCCCATATTTCAAAAAAAAGTTTTTTTATTATAGCCTTATGCTTATTCCAGCATTTTTTGTTAAAGTCCCACAGTGTTTGTTATTACACGTCAAATTGTCCTTCATTCCATGAATCAACCACCGTTTCTGTGAAAAAATACTTTTACAAATTACTCTTAAACCTAATACACTCAATCATGAGATCATGTCCCCTTGTTCTGGTGTTGTCCTCTGTGTAAAAAATACCTTCACCCTCTGTATCATATCACCTCTCTTCCTTCTCTAAGCTACATGTTTAAAGGACCTGTAAATACAGTAGATTTGCATAATCAACAAACACATAACAAGACAATGCAATAGCACTTAGTCTGAACTTTAAAATTGACTTGTCGGAGTGGGGGTGCACGAAACATGTCTGCATGGGGATCTGCTCACTTGCCTAATTGCTAGAGTCACTGCTGGCTATGTATAGGACATCCTGGTTTTGTCCTTTTTAACTTTTGGAATAAAGTTCGTTTTTAGTTTATATCCTTCTGCCTGGAATCTTTCATTGTGCTGTAAGCACTCTCTTAGCAACTTTCCTTTCTACCAGAGCGCCATTTCTGTATCCTGCACTGTATCTCTGTTTGGGGCGTGTGTGGCAGACACGCCTGAAGTGGCAGCCTTTCTGATTGGATGACAACAGGGGTGTGTCCCTGCCCACTCTCCATTGTGCCGGGCTACTCTCAATACACAGGGCTGCGGGAGGAGCGCAGACTACACAGTGAACTGTCTATAAATGTTATTTAAAAATAAGCAAAACTATACATTTAAAAAAAACAAAAAACTTAATGGGCTAAATAAATTGATCATCTACAAAACATTTATGCAAAGAAAAAATCAGTGTATATTGGCCCTTTAATTGACCTGTTGATTACACACAGACAAAAACTAATAAATTAAGCGGTGAAAGAAATATAGTCTGTTCAACAGGATTTAGAGTCTATGAAAGAACATCAAGATTACACAAAACCAAATACACAAACAATCAAAGCATCTGATAATTATCAAAATGAGATTATTACAATTAAACAAGGACAAATGAAAAGAGATGAGGATGGCTATGAGAAAGTATATACCTTTAACAGAAAAAAAGAAATTAAGGGTAATGATTGGACATTAGTACAACATAAAAATAAAAATAACAACAAAAAGAAAAATATTACCGATACACAGGTGCCCCCCATAGGAATTATTAATCCTATCAAAATAATAATTCCTTGAATCAGAATTATTATCATAACACTCCTAAGCAGATGTCAACAAATGTGAATTCTCATTTTAAAGGTAAACCTCAAACACATTATACAAATCCATATTATGAGAACCCAAATGAGATACCAATATCTAATAAATTTCAACCCCTACAAAATTATGAACATAATGGAGAATCACATAATTTACATAATCCTCAATTCCATCATTCTGATAGATCAGAATTTTGTCATCAACAATTTGAGAGATCAGAAGTACAAGGGAGAGATGATGTACCTCTACCTTTAATGGGCTTTTTTTAGAGGAGCGCCAGTTGGCACCTCTATGGAGACGGAATTACAACCAGTCCAATGCAAAAAAAAAAAAAAGACCATTCCCAAACAGGAAAGAAGAGGGAGAAGTAACACCATCAAAAAAGAAAAACTTCAAAAAATGAAGGAAGGGATCTTCTATCTCACATCTCATGCACTCACTGATGACGAGATAAGACTATTAGGATGAGGTCTTTCTTTCTGTCCCCCTAACTCACACAATATATTTGACCTCTTTGTTGATCTTAATAGATACACAAGAAAATGCAACAATATTTCTCCTTCAAAAACATGAAAAAGAGAAAAATACAGGGTACACAGATTTTACTAGATTCTAAGAATTCCATCTCCCCTACAGTATACTATATGGAACCTGAGGTTAGTTTTTGATGACCTTTTTGAATCTTGTATCCATACCCATTTAAAATCTTCTTCTACATTTAACCCTCCCAACCCAGAGGTTTTCTATATTGAGCTATTTCAAGAAATGGTCATGAGTGACCTTGAGGCAATACCTTCCAAAACATTTGGCAAACAAAATTTATGGCCAAATTAAAAAAGAGCCCTTGAAAACCTCACTAGGGACAAAAATGTAGTCATCCGTCAAACCGATAAAGGCGGCAGAATTGTACTTCATGATTATGTTGATTATGTAGCCGAAGCTACATGGATATTGTGGGACAAAAAGTATTATCGTAAATCGAATATTGACCCCCCACTGGACAATTCTCTAAATTACTTATTGAGATTTTGGAGAATGGGTATTCTAAATAAAAAAAGAAAATATATCTCATGCCAGACCATCCAAGTATGCCCTTCTACTACCACTTCCCAAAGATTCATAAGGATAGCAAAAAACCTCCTGGAAAACCAATTATTGCGGGCATCAATAGTGTCATGGATAGACTATCAGAATAAATTGATTTGGTTTTATTTAAATATGTTATCCATTTACTAGCTTATATCTGTGACACTACTGATCTCAATAAATTAAACAGGTTCAGCCAAATTGGCACATATATCTGGCTTACCTGTGATGTGGGAGCATTGTACTCAAACATCCTCCACAATTAAGAAATAGAAACTATCAAGAGTTACTTAGAGGGTGACATTTATATGCCATCTTCTCAAAAGGAATTTGTGATTACTATAATACAATATATATTGCAACATAACTATTTACAATTTTTGGATGACTTTTACTTGTAGGTCAGAGGTACGGCCATGGGCACCAGGTTCGCGCCCAGCTTTGCCAATTGTATATGGGAGTTTTTGAAGGACATTAATGTATATAACTCCAGGTGGGCGCAAAACTTGGTGTTCTATGGCGCTACATAGATGACCTGCTTTTTATCTAGGATGGTACAGCCCAAGAGGCTGAATTATTTGTGAAACATCTAAATGAGAATGAAATGGGTCTGACCTTCACATCTAATATACAGCTACGCCAGATATAATTTTGAGATATTTCTTTATATTGGGGGCCAAAAGGAAAATTATGTACCTCCTACTTTTTTCAAAAAGTAGATATCAATAATTTTCTACATTTTGAGAGTAATCATTAAAAAAATTGGAAATTGACCTTTCCTTACAGCCAGTTCAATAGAATCAGGAGAAATGGAAATAATTTGGAAACCTATGATGCACAATCCCCCATATTAGTTGAAAGATTTCTAGCCAAGGGCTATCCCCTCTCCCTAATTAAAAATAGTAAAAAAAAAAAGAGCTAGAAACTTGGATAAAATTGATTTACTTAAAGATAAACCACACAAAAACATGACTAATAACGATGCAGGAGATTATATATCACAACCACGTTTTATCACCCATTATAGCTCTAATCATAGAGCAATCAAAAAATCTTTAGAGAAACATTGGCATGTATTCAGAAAGATCCTATACTTAAATAAATTCTAGACCCCAAACCTTGGCTGACCTTTAGGAGAGCCCCTACTCTCAAGCAAAAACTGGCACCCAGCAAGGTAGTAATGTCCAAACAATCTGGGGTAAGGAGAATAATACTGAATACCTCTCCAACTATTTATAGATGTGGACTCTCTAAAAGTTCTATGTGCAAATATATTTCACATAGATCAACAACTGTAACTGCAAATACTACAGGAGAAGTGTTCAAGATAAAGGGTCGTATTACTTGTAATACATCCTTGTCATATTATTATTATTATTATTATTATACTTTATTTATGAAGCGCCAACATATTCCGCAGCGCTGTCCATGGATACAATTCATTTAAATAAAACAATACAAGACTTGTAAAAGACAGGACAAAATTTACAAACACATACAGGAGGGATTGAGGGCCCTATTCGCTTGGGAACTTACAATCTAGAAGGGTAAGAGGTTGAGAAACAGGAGGTGAGGACTGCAAGATTTGGAAAGATGTTAATACAGAGTTAGATGAGGGAAATGTTAGGTAAGTGAAGTTAATTTATTATTGAGTTGGGTGGTAGGCTTCCCTGAACAGAAAAGTCTTCAGAAAACTTTTAAAGGAAGACAGATTAGGGCAAAGCCTGACAGCACAAGGGAGAGTGTTCCAGAGGGTAGGTGCTGCACGACAGAAGTCCTGCAGTCTAGCATGAGAAGAGGTGATAGTTGCGGATGCAAGGAGCAGGTCATTGTTGGATCTTAGTGGACTGGCTGGAGTATACTTGTGTATTAGAGAGGATAGGTAGAGGAGAGCGGCATTGGTGAGAGCTTTGTATGTAAAGGTGAGAATTTTGAATTTAATTCTGCTGTGAATGGGGAGCCAATGAAGGGACTCGCAGAGAGGTGCAGCAGATGCAGATCGACGGGAAAGGTGGATCAGCTTGGCGGAGGCATTTAGGATGGATTGAAGGGGGGAGAGGCGGGAAAGAGGAAGGCCAGCGAGTAGGTTATTGCAGTAGTCAAGTCGGGAGATAACAAGGGAGTGGATTATTTGCTTTGTGGTGTCAGCACTCAGAAAAGGGTGAATTTTGGAAATATTGCGTAGATGATTGCGGCAGGATGTAGAAAGCGATTGGATATGGGGGACGAAGGATAGATTTGAGTCAAGTGTGACTCCGAGGCAGCGGACTTGGGGCGATGGGGAAATGGTGATGCCGTCAACAGGGATAAAGAAGTCAGAAGTCGGCGTAGAACTTAAGGGGGGATAAGAAGGAGCTCAGTTTTGGACATGTTAATCTTTAGGTGGTGAGAGGCCATCCAGGAAGAAATACCAGATAAGCAGTCACTGACAGGAGAAAGGACAGAGGGAGATAGAGCAGGGGTGGAGAGGTAGATCTGGGTGTCATCAGCATAGAGGTGATATTTGAAGCCATAGCTGTTGATATTTTTACCCAGCGAAGAAGTATAGATGGAGAAGAGTAGAGGGCCCAGAACAGATCCTTGAGGTACTCCAACAGACAGAGGTATAGGAGAGGAGGAGTCACCGGCAAATGACACAGAAAAAGACCTGTGGGAAAGATAGGAGTGAATCCAGGAAAGAGCAGTGTCACAGAGGCCAAAAGAGCTAAGGGTCTGTAGGAGGAGGGGGTGGTCAACTGTGTCGAAGGCAGCTGAGAGGTCGAGTAAGAAGAGTATAGAGTAGTGGCCAATATTTTTTGCAGAGAGGAGATCGTTTGGTAAGGGCAGTCTCAGTTGAATGTTTGGTAAGGGCAGTCTCAGTTGAATGTTTTGAGCGGAAACCGGATTGCAGTGGGTCAAGCAAGGATTTGGTGGACAGGAAGTGGGTTAGGCTATTGTAAACTAGTTTTTCAAGGAGTTTTGATGTTAGTGAAAGCAGTGATATGGGGCGGTAGCTTTCGGGAGAATTAGGATCGAGGGAGGGTTTTTTGAGTATGGGAGTGACTTTTGCGTGTTTGAAAGAAGATGGGAATGAGCCGGTAGAGAGAGTTAGGTTGAAGATGTGGGTAAGAGCAGGAGTGAGGGTGGGAGATAGGGAGGGTATTAGATGGGAAGGGATAGGGTCGAGTGGGCAGGTAGTGAGGCGTGAGGAAGATAGTAAGGAAGAAACTTCATTCTCAGTGGCTGGATGGAAGATAGAGAGGATGGCAGAGGGAGTAATTGGGCCTGTTGGAATATTGCAGGTTGGTGTTGGGATGTTGCTTCGGATAGTACGTGTTTTGTTTAAAAAGTAGTCTGCCAGGGCTTGAGCACTAAAGACAGACGGGGGTGGTGGAGCAGGTGGGTAGAGGAGAGAGTTAAAGGTGGAAAAGAGTCGTTTAGGGTTTGAGGAAAGAGTAGATATGAGAGAAGAGAAGTAGGTTTGCTTGGCTAAGTGAAGGGCAGAAGTGTATGAGCGAAGAATAAACATATAAATATAGTGTATGAAATCAGATTCAGAGTGAGTTTTCCTCCAGACACGCTCAGCAGTACGAGAGCATGTTTGCAAATAGCTTTTATGCTGAGCATGCCAGGGCTGTAACTGACTGCGTGGTTTTTTGCGCAGCTGGGGAGGAGCAAGTGCGTCTAGTGCAGAGGAGAGAGTTTTGTTATAGTGGGCTGTAGTGAGATCGGGGCAGGTTATAGTGGAAGGGAGGATATTTTGAATGATTTTTGAAAATTGGAGCAGGTCCACAGCATGTGTATTTCTGCAGGTGCGGGGCGGGATGGAGAAGTGGGTTTAGCTTTTGCATTAATGTTATAGGTGACCAGGTGATGGTCTGAAATGGGAAAAGGGCGACAGGTGGTGTCAGATATAGAGCAGAGCTAGGAAAATACCAGGTTGATGGAGTGTCCATCACGGTGAGTCGGGAGTAGGGTGGATTGTGAGAGACCGAAGGAGGATGTGAGTGAAAGAAGTTTAGAGGCAGCGGGGGCAGATGGGTTGTCAATGGGAATGTTGAAGTCCCCAAGAATTATATTTGGTGCAACGCCGCCCCCTGCAGACTCACGGCCAATGGGCCGCCAGCAGGGGGGTGTCAATCTTACCCGATCGTACTTGATCAAGTTGATTTCCGGCGATGTCTGTCCGCCTGCTCAGAGCAGGCGGACAGGTTATGGAGCAGCGGTCTTTGTGACCGCTGCTTCATAACGGAGCTTGATAGATAGGCCCCAATATCTTTTTAGACGTATACTATATACAGTATCTCACTAAAGTGAGTACACCCCTCACATTTTTGTAAATACTTTATTATATCTTTTCATGTGACAACACTGGAGTAATTACACTTTCCTACAATGTAAAGTAGTGCGTGTACAGCCTGTATAACAGTGTAAATTTGCTGTCCCCTCAAAATAACTCAACACACAGCTATTAATGTCTAAACCGTTGGCAACAAAAGTGAGTACACCCATAAGTGTCCAAATTGGGCCCAAAGTGTCAATATTTTGTGTGGCCACCATTATTTCCCACCACTGCCTTAACTCTCTTGGGTAAGAAGTTCACCAGAGCTTTACATGTTACCACTGGAGTCCTCTTCCACCTCTCCATAACGACATCACAGAGCTGGTGGATAGTAGAGACCCCACCTTCTATTTGAGGATGCCCCACAGATGTTCAATAGGGTTTAGGTCTGGAGACATGATTGGCCAGTCCATCACCTTTACCCTCAGCTTCTTTAGCAAGGCAGTGGTCGTCTTGGAGGTGTGTTTGGGGTCGTTATCATGTTGAAATACTGCCCTGCAGCCCAGTCTCCAAAGGGAGGGGATCATGCTCTGCTTCAGTATGTCACAGTACATGTTGGTATTCATGGTTCCCTCAATTAACTGTAGCTCCCTAGTGCCTGCAGCACTCATGCAGGCCCAGACCATGACACTCCCCCCACCATGCTTGACTGTAGGCAAGACACACTTGTCTTTGTACTCCTCAGTCCTCACCTGGTTGCCGCCACACACGCTTGACACCATCTGAACCAAATAAGTTTATGTTGGTCTCATCGGACCACAGGACATGGATCCAGTAATCCATTTCCTTAGTCTGCTTGTCTTCAGCAAACTGTTTGCAGGCTTTCTTGTGCATAATCTTTAGACCAATTTGATGCAGTGTGCAGCATATAGTCTGAGCACTGACAGGCTGACCCCCACCCCTTCAACCTCTGCAGCAATGCTGCCAGCACTCATACGTATATTTTCCAAAGACAACCTCTGGATATGAGGCTAAGCACGTGCACTCAACTTCTTTAGTCGACCATGGCGAGGCCTGTTCTGAGTGGAACCTGTCCTGGGAAACCACTGTATGGTCTTGCCCACCTTGCTGTTTGCTCAGTTTCAGGGTCTTGGCAATCTTCTTATAGGCTAGGCCATCTTTATGTAGAGCAACAATTATTTTTTTCAGATCCTCAGAGAGTTTTTTTGCCATGAGGTGCCATGTCGAACTTCCAGTGACCAGTATGAGAGAGTGTGAGAGCGATATCACCAAATTTAACACACCTGCTCCCCATTCACACCTGAGGCCTTGTAACGCTAACACGTCACATGACACCGGGGAGGGAAAATGGCTAATTAGGCCCAATTTGGACAATTCCACTTAGGGGTTTACTCACTTTTGTTGCCAACGGTTGCTGTGTTGAGTTATTTTGAGGGGACAGCAAATTTACACTGTTATACAGGCTGTACACTCACTACTTTACATTGTACCAAAGTGTCATTTCTTCAGTGTTGTCACATGAAAAGATATAATAAAATACTTACAAAAATATGAGGGGTGTACTGTACTCACTTTTGTGAGATACTATATATACCTTTACATGAGAATTTTTTTTTATTTTTTTTCACAACGTTAGAAGGGCCTTTTTGCCCAGCAAAATAAAACATTATTTTTATTTTAAATAAATTTTTCGATTAGATGGCTTTTTACTTTACTAGAGCATTTTCCTTTTTGAACAGAGGTGCGTGGGCTGCTTGCGCAAGAGGATTACAAACTGTGCTCCCAAACATTTTTGCATGATTCATTTTTTATGTCCTTAATGCTGCAATAAATGTAAATATTAACATCAAGGGGAGTCAGTTGAGTGTGCTTGACAAAATCTGCATTATACAGCATTGCACTGTAATGATTTTAAGATGAAATCACACATTATTTTATTCTTTACTTGTTTTGAATTTTGTATTTATACCAATGTATCTGCCATTAAAAGCTCAATTTACCTAGAATAGGGATTTGCTTAAACCACGTAAGTAGCACTTATGACTAATAAATGTAATTGGAGAGCTATAATTTTGCATTTCAAACCATCTTCACACTCGAGGCTCATATTCAGTTTTCTTGATGGTAATCATGTTAATGAATTTCCATCCTCCACTTTTTTTTTTTATAGATTACGATAAACACGACACAATCAGAAATTCTTCCCACTCGATAATTAGTTTGTCCAGTATGCATTAAACCTGCTTAATTCGCAAAAATGGTTGCAGTCTACGTATTGCTGTGTACCGCTCTCGGTTAGCAAAACCAACCCAATAAAGTAGGTCTAATAATAATAAACCTATAATGAGTGTTGTATTACTCACATTTTATTTTTCTGACATACATTTAAAGGGACATAAAACACAAATTATTTCTTTCATGTTTTAGATAGAACATACAATTTTAAACAAATTCCAATTTACTTATTTTATCGTATTTGCTTCATTATCTTCATATCCTTTGTTGAAGAAGCAGTAGTGCATTACTGGGAGCTAGCTGAACATGGGTGAGACAATAACATGAGGCATGTATCTGCAGCCACCAATCAGCATTCAACAAAGGATACCAAGAGAACATAACTAATTAGATTATCGAAGTTAATTAGAAAGTTGTTTTAAATTGCATGGCTCTAAAAAACCATTTTTTTGGGTCACTTTAAACGAATGTGTTTAAAACAAAAAAATACAGAAAATGAATCACCTTAGCCTAAATTATGTTCTTTTTTTTATTTTTAGCTACCAAGAAGAAAGAACAAAAGTATTTATTACAGTTTATGTAGAATCTTGTTGCTAACACCAATTAGCAAAACATAAAACTGTAAGCGAATTGAAGATCTAATCTTGCAGAGTTTTATTTGGCAATAGAAAAGGCAATTTTTGAAGAAAAAATAAATCTAGGAAATCTCTTTTTGTTAGTTTATAGGGGAGGCAGCCAAATATTTGGAGATTTAAAGGGCCATAATAGTTAAAACATTATGTCCTCTAATGTATTAAGAGTATATCATTTTAAGGCTATCGACCCTGCACTAGAAGTACTAGTAGAAGTACCACTTGGGACCCGCAGAGCACTGCCAGTCCCAAGGAGTTATTGCCATTGATCCAATCAGCCATTTAAGTTACACAGCCGAATCATCGACAAGCACTGCTGACTGGATCAGTGTTGGTTTCTGCTCAGGACCAGCAGTGCTCTGCAGGTCCCAATCAAAACTCCTACTGCATCTTTAACCCCTTTATAGACCTTTAAACTATCTCATGGAAAATAAGATTATTGAAAATTGTCAGCTATTTTTAAAAAAATTTATTTGCGTGTTAATAAATATAAGATACACTTAAAAGGATAGAAAGGTCAAAATTAAAATGTGCATGGGTGCATCTCAATTTGAAGTAGAAACAATTTTTAAAATATACATCCAATAGCAATAATAGTTTCTAGTAAATGTTACTGGTTTTCAAGACACTTGATTATATTTGTTTGTTAATAAGGGATAGAAAGGTCAAAACTGAAATGTGCATGGGTGCATTTCTATTTGAAATAAAAGGATTTTTGCAATGTACTTCCAATAGTAAAAATGCTCCTAGTAAAATGTATTTCTGTTTTTCATCGGCATATGCACATATCCTGTGAGGGCCTGTGCACCAGCAAACACCACCTCATCTCAGAGTGTCAGCTGTGGCTTGTATGACACAAATGATGTCTTCACAAGAGCAATATACACCATTGCCAGCTTTCTGAGCTTAAATACAGGTGCATGTGCCCTCACAGGATATGTGCATATCCCGCTGAAAAACAGTAATAACGTTAACCAGCAGCATTTTTGCTAATGGAAATATATTGCAAAAATGCTTTTATTTCAAATTGAAATGCACTCATGCACATTTCAGTTTTGGCCTTTCTATCCCTTATTAGCAAAAATAAATATAATCAAGTGTGTTCATATTATTAATTAGTGCATGCAGTTTTGACACAAGCAACCCTGCAAATCTATGTGTTTTACACTTGAAAAATGCGGATCAGTGGGTGTCCCAGACTAACCTCATCAACAGTGCTAAACTTCGAGCTTCTAAGTATGTTTTTAAAAGGTTTTATACTGGATTTTTAAATCAGCATCCGTGCATATTATTCTTTATAGTAGCGTCTATTACATGCAAATTATTGTATACTGTCCCTTTTAAAACATGCTTTCAATTGGTTATTTATGTTTCCCCTCCACCTTTCAGATATTTGCAGAAAGTTTGCTGTGTTCAAGCCGTTTGGAGAATATACACTTGGCTGGGCAAATGATGCACTGCAATGCTGTGTCCATAGATCTTCCTGTAAGCATCACTTCTAAAGGAAAAGTCCAATATAAGGTCGGCTATGATACGAGTGTGCAGCTGGTGTTGGCAGCAAGCAGAGAATACTTCAATTCTTCTGCTACACTGACAGATAACTGTATGGATTTGGCCAGGTACCGTGATTATTACTCTTAAGCACTTTTAATTATGTTGACTCCGATAATAAAGCAATATTGAATTCCCAATTTTTATTTAATCAGGGTATTAGAAAGAGATCCCTTTTAGAGAACCAGCCAAACAAGTTCTATATATGAAAAACCAAGCTTCAGAAAACAATAATGCCAAATGCATAGACTTTTGAAGAAAATTATTTCCCATGGTATTTGCATTTTTTACTATATGGCATTTGTGTTTGCTTAGATCCCACAACATATCCTGATGAAACAACTTTAAAAAAACGTAGGCTCCAAATATGTGATCTGGTTAATCATTTTTTGTCTGCTTGATTTTAATCAGTTTAGCTATGGCTAATAACTGCTGTCCTACTGCTGTTATTTTATTTTTTAAACACTAAAGAGCCATTAAATTAGAATGACTTATTCAACAAGTGCATATTAATAATAACACTGACTCTTAATTTTAATTGAACACTATTTCATTTGACGCTCCCTGTATCATGTGACAACCATCAGCTAATCACAGACTCATATATTCATTACAAATCTTGCACATGCTAAGTAGGAGCTGGTGCCGGATAAAGTGTTAATATAAAAAGACTGGGCACAGTTTGATAATTGAAGTAAACTGGAAAGTCTCCTAAAACTGCATGCTCTACCTGAATCATGAAGGTGTCATTATGACTTCAGTGTCCCTTTGATGCTCGATGTTAATCTGGATCTGGTCATCTCTGGGCATATCTCTAGTTTATATATACTGTATATCTATTCCACTATTCCTAGATGCGTAAGAAATTGCAGTGGACGAGTAAATCAGTTTGACTTTTTTCCTTTCTTTAACATTTTGTCTCTTGCTAGTCTCCTGACTAGTGAACTATAGTGATATTTCTCCACCCATATTCTATGCAGAGGTATTTGGTGAGTTTTGTGTTGATTTTGTGTGACTTCCGACCTAGGATTCCTCACTCCTACCTGATGCATGAGGTAGGATGGATAGAGTTAGATAGAAGTAAGCATAGACTATAAATGAATGACTGACTGGAGATGCATGAAGTGGAGGAGAAAGGATTGTGGGTTTTTTTTGGGGGGGGGGCAAAGTAAGGGTACCCTAAAAAGGACACAGTCTAGTTATTTACATGCAGAACATGCTGTGATCTGAGATGTCATCGCAGAAAATGCAGCATGTCCGCAGAAAGAATGGAACACATGCAGGAACTGCACTGTAATCAATAGTGGAGTCCAGCACAGTAGAGACCCACAATGAGCAACTATCAACGCTCACAACAGGTAAAGAACAGATCAGAGTGGTCTCCAATCAAGCAAAAAACGGCTTTATTTAGATATCCAGGACAGGATCCTAAAAACTCAATGTTTCAGGGATAATACCCCATCACATGATTAAGGGGTATTATCCCCGAAATGTCATGTTTTTATGATCCTGTCCTGGATATCTAAATAAAGCCATTTTGGAGACAACTCTGTGGTCTGTTCTCTGACTGCACTGTGTAAGTTTTCCTCAACACCGTGCAGCCAGAGTGAAGACCTGTTTGAAAAGTGCAGTCAAATACTGATCAGCACTGCAAAGCACATTGGTTGATGCTTTAAACTCTAATTAATCAACGCATTGCAATTGAGCTGGTGCTTTTGGATAACCAAATTTAATTTTATATCACAGTGAACTGCAGACAATGTTTAACTCATCGCAGAAAGTGAAAAAAGTTCTGCCTCTGGCCTTATTGCACTAAACTTCATGCATGTTTATTGCATTTCATATTATTCTGCTAATTAAAAGCTGCCATATTTTAACCAAAATCCAGTATCTGTCCTCTCATTTTATACTGGTGCATGTCTCTTGTCTTTCTCTCCTGCATTTCCTGCATTTGACTAGTGTCAGCTCAAGGTATGAGAAGCATAGAGAAAGGGGGTATTCCAAATGAGTGGAGGCAAATAACAAGCAAGCATGGACATAGAGATGAACTTATTCAAGGAGTAATAGTGAGATCAGAAAGAGACAGTGGGAAGAGCTGTATGTAAAGGATATGTCTGGTTATATTTGTCCATCAGAAAAGTGTTATTCCCTTAAATGTTAAAGGGATACTGAATCCAAATTTGTTCTTTTATGATTCAGATAGAGCATGCAGTTTTAAGCAAATGACTACTTTACTCCTATTATCAATTTTTATTCATTCTCTTGGTATCTTTATTTGAAAAGCAGGAATGTATACTTAAAGGGACATGAAACCCAATTTTTTTCTTTCATGATTCAGATAGAGAATACGATTTTAAACAACTTTCCAATTTACTTCTTTATTTAATTTGCTTCCTTCTCTTGTTATCCTTTGCTGAAATGTTTATCTACCTAAGCTCAAAGAGCAGCAAAGAACCTAGGTTCTAGCTGCGGATTGGTGGCTGTAGATAAGTAACGATTCATTGGCTCACCCATGTGTTCAGTTAGAAACCAGTAGTGCATTGCTACTCCTTCAACCACTGATACCAAGAGAATGAAACACATTAGATAATATAAGTAAATTAGAAAGTTGTTTAAAATTGTATTCTCTATCTTAATCATGAAAATAAAAAAATGAGTTTCATGTCCCTTTAAGAGCCGGCCCCTTTTTGGTTTAGAACCTGGATTGTACTTGATGATTGGTGGTTAATGCAGCCACCAATCAGCAAGCATTACCCAGGTTCTGAACCAAAAATGGGCCGGCTTGTAAGCTTTATATCCCTGCTATTTGAAATAATGATACCAAGAGAACAAAGAAAAATTGATAATGGGAGTAAATTAGAAATTTGCTTAAAATTGATTTTCTTGTTGATTTGAATAGAACATGACATTTTTAACAACTTTCAAATTTACTTCCATTATCAAATTTTCTTTGTTCTCTTGGTATCTTTAGTTTAAAAGCAGGGGCGTAAGCTCAGGAGTGTGCACGTGTCTGGAGCACTATATGGCAGCAGTTGTACAATAATGTTATCCATTTGCAAGAGCACTAGATGACAGCACTATTTTCTGCCATATAGTGCTTCAGACACCTACCTTGGTATCTCTTCAACAAAGAAATACCATGGAAACGAAGCAAATTTGACAATGGAAGTAAATTATAAACTTTATAAAATTCACAAAAGAATGTTTGGCGTTTCATATTCCTTTAACATAAATCTATAGAAACAAATGCATAAATGGGGAAGCAAGCAGCCTAAGTATCGGTTCATTTTTACTCTGCCTATAAAATATTCAATGGTTATAATATTGGGGTTATTTATCACGAGGGGAATGCCCCTATTGGTTCCAGGCTCACTTATTTCAGATAAACTTTAATACCCTGCGCTCCAACTGCCCACTTCAAAACTCATATTATTTGTTTTTTAGCTAACAGTTTTGACTGTTCTCCAATCAGCGATCTAGCCTTATGGCACTCACACAAACATTTTTTTGTAACTAGAGCGTCTATTGGAGAACAGTCAAAACTGTTGGCTCAGAAAAAAATAATGAAAAAAAAAATAGAATTTCCATCTTAATGGGAGGAGAGTCCACTGCTTCATTCATTACTTGTGGGAATTAAGAACCTGACCATCAGGAGGAGGCAAAGACACCCCAGCCAAAGGCTTAAATACCTCCCCCACTCCCCTCATTCCCCAGTCATTCTTTGCCTTTTGTCACAGGAGGTTGGCAGAAAAGTGTCGGAAGATTCAGATTAGTCTCTTATGGAGGATAGTACTCTTCGAAATGGGACTGGAGTTTTAAGTAGTCCTGTCAGCCTCTCAGTGAGAGCATGGGTGAATGTTAGAGTCTGGAGATGCATGGATAGTCTTTCTGCGAAACCATCCCGACTCAGTTTAACAGCTTCATTAGCAATTTCGCTGCGATGCTACTACCCTGTCACACTTAAAGGACCGTATTCCTGTTCCACGGCGTTGATTCTGGTAAGATCGTTTCATTTATATATATATATATATATATATATATATATATTTGATAACGCAAAAAGACGGTCACAGTGTGGCTCCTTTTATCTTTATAGAATCTAGGATAATACCCTCGGAAGGGGGCTGTTGAACAGGGGGGATATTATTATGCATAATATTGTTTACTGTGTTTTTCTACTGCATTTGGGTGAGATGAGGCTCTGTCAGTGTTGAACACAGTTCATTAGCGAGAGATTGAGGCAGGAGACAAAAGCTGTTTTTTGTAGTCTGGGTCATAGGAGTTGGTGAGTGCCCCAGCCATTGGGATATAAAGGTGCCATTTATTTTTTGATCAAGTCTGTAATAAAGGCACAAGCTTTGGAGGACTCTGATATGTTAGAGGATACTCCCTCTTTATCCAAACCCATTAACTGTGTATATTGTGAGGAGGTTCCAGTCGAACCGCCTACCTAACTCTGTTCCACATGCTTTGACAATATTGCTATTTCCAAAAAGAATAAGCTATTTAGTACGACTGAGCCATCCACCTCTGAGGGCTCCCCGCCCCGTGAAGTGCGTTCCCTGCATTCATCTCCGATTACACAAGCAGTTCCCCAGGGAACTACTAATCCTTTTGCGGGAGGGGTACTTTGGACTCCAGACCAATCAATTACAGACGGTGGTTTCTGCGCCCTACTAAGCGCAAGCGGAAGGTACGGCACTGCTATCCATCTCATGGGTCTTCGACTCTGCTGGATGTCTCTGACAGTTTATCCGCTGAGGTGGACAACTCCGACTTATCGGAGGATTCCACTTCTGGGTCGGAATCGGCTACGTCTAGGCCTCCGTCCGCAGAGGAGCAAGATTGTAAATTTAAGATGGAGCATTTGCGCTTTCTGCTGAAAGAGGTGCTTGCTACGTTGAAAGTTCCAGAACCGAAACTACCGGAGGAACCTTCGATCCTTAAACTGGATAGGGTTTATGAGGACAGGGTAGTGCCCCAGGCCTTCCCGGTTCCAGTCAAGATGGCTAACATTATTAAGAATGAATGGTAGAAACTTGGGTACTTCTTTTAAAAAGCTTTTCCCTGTTCCAGACGCGCAGCTTGAACTGTGGGGAACTGTCCCTAAGGTGGATGGTGCTATCTCCACGCTTGCTAAGAGAACGACTATTCCGCTAGAGGATAGCTCCTCTTTCAAGGAACCCATGGATAAAAAGTTGGAGTCCATGCTGCGGAGGATGTTCCAAATCACAGGGTTCGTTTTTCAAACGGTGGCGGTGGTCGCTGCAGTGGCTGGTGCGGCTACCTACTGGTGTGACGCTATATCAGCAATGGTCGAGATGGAGTCTCCACTTGATTAAATTCTAGAATGAATCAAGGCCTTAAGAGTGTTGCATTTGTTCATTTGTGATGCTAACATGCAGATTATTCGCCTGAATGCTAAGACATCAGGTTTCTCTGTTTTAGCCTGCAGGGCTCTGTGGCTAAAGTCATGGTCTGCTGACATGACTTCTAAGTCTTTTTTGCTTTCCCTCCCATTCAAATTGAAGGTTTTGTTTGGCCCGGGCGTGGATTCTATCATATCTACGGTCACGGGTGGCAAGGATGTCTTCTTACCTCAGGATAAGAAGGCTAAACCTAAGGGATCTACTTTTCATCCTTTTTGCGGAAACCTCAAGAAGAGACGTTATAGACCCTTGGGTTCTGGAGGTTGTATCCCAGGGTTACAGGGTAGGTTTCAAGTCTTATCCGCCAAGAGGCAGATTCCTTCTGTCAAACATATCTTCAAGACCAGAAAAGAGAGACGCCTTCCAGGGGTGTGTGAGGGATCTCTCATCTCTCTGAGTAATTGTCCCAGTCCCTCCAACAGAAAGAGGCCTGGGGTATTATTGAAACCTTTTCATGGTCCCAAAGAAGTACGTTTCATCCAATTCTGGACCTAAAGACCCTAAACAAATTTTTGTCAGTTCCGTCGTACAAGATGGAGACAATCAGGTTGATTTTGCCCTTGGTTTAAGAGGGGCAATTCATGACGACTATAGACATGAAGGATGCTTACTTTCACATTCCAATCCACAAGGATCACTTCAGGTTTCTAAGATTCCACCTTCCTTGACCAGCACTTCCAGTTAGTGGCCCTTCCGTTTGGTCTGGTGACCGCCCCAAGAGTCTTCACAAATTTCTGGGAGCTCTTCTCGCAGTAGCGAGAGCCAGAGGAATTGCAGTGGCACCTTATCTGGATTATATCCTGGTCCAGGCTCCGTTCTACAGTCTTGCAGAGGGTCATTCGAGAGCTCTTCTCTTTCGGTCCCACGGGTGGAAGATAAACGAAGGAAATAGTTAATTGGTTCCCAGCAACAAGGTGGAATTCCTGGGTATGATAATAGATTCTTCAGCCATGAAGATATTTTTGACAGATCAAAGACGTTGCAAGCTTGCGTCCAACTGTCTAGCTCTTCAGACATCCTCCAGGAGATTTGTGGCCAGGTGTATGTAGGTGATCAGGCTCATTGTATCCAGCATAGATGTCATTCCATTTGCCAGGTTCCATCTCAGACCTCTTCAGCTGTGCATGTTGAGACAATGGAACGGCGATCATTCAGATCTGTCCCAACATATATCTCTAAACAGACCGGTGAGGGAGTCTTGGTGGACCCGACCAGAGCAGTTGTCTTAGGGGACATCCTTTTTGAGACCATCCTAGGAGATTGTGACCACGGATGCAAGTCTATCAGGACTGGGAGCTGTTTGGGGTGCCAGAAAGGCACAGGACAGATGGACTCGAGAAGAATCAAGTCTACCGATAAATATTTTGGAACTTCGAGCGATATTCAACGCTCTGAGGGCTTGGGCCCCTTCTGGGTTCGTCCCGATTCATCAGATTCCAGTCGGACAACATTACCTTGGTGGCTTAAATAAACCATCAGGGGGGGCGAGAAGCTCCCTAGCTATGAGGGAAGTATCTTGGATTCTGGATTGGGCGGAGACTCACAATTGTTCGCTCTCATCGATCCACATTCCGAGTGTGGACAACTTGGAAGCGGATTTTCTCAGCAGACAGACTTTTCATCCAGGGGAATGGACCCTCCATCCCGAGATGATCATGGAAATCTGCAGCAGATGGGGGACGCCGGAGATAGATCTCATGACGTCCAGACTCAATTGCAAACTACCCAGATACGGGTCTTGATTCAGGGATCCCCAGGCCGAACTGATAGATGACTTGGCAGTACCCTGGGACTTCAACCTAATTTACATAATTCCACCGTTACCTCTTCTACCTCGGCTATTCTGATTGCTCCGTCATGGCTGCAGAGGATGTGGTTTTGCGGATCTGGTTGCGATGTCGTCATCTCCGCCGTGGAAGTTGCCTTGTGTTCAAGGTCCCTTTCTACAACAAAATCTAGGTTCTCTGAGGCTGACTACGTGGAGATTGAACGACTAGTCTTAGCTAAGAGAGGATTTTCGGGAAAAATGATTTACACCCTGCTTCGGGCCAGGAAGCCGGTCACTCGGCGCATCTACCACTTGTCCTGGTGGGAGGAACAAGGATACCCCTGGCATAAGGTCAGGGTATCCAGGATTTTCGCCTTTCTCCAGGACGTTCTGGATAATGATCTTGCCGCAAGTTCTCTAAGGGGACAGATCTTGGCTTTATCTGTATTGTTGCATAAGAAGCTTGCGGATCTTACTGACATTAATTCCTTTGTTCAGGCTCTGGTTAGGATCAGGCCTGTCTTCAGGAATCCGGATCCTCCTTGCAGCTTAAACTTGGTTCTTAAGGTCTTGCAGAGGGCTCCATTTGAGCCTATGCATGCACTTGACAATAAGGTTTTTTCATGGAAAGTCCTATTATTACTAGCTATTGCATCGGCGCGCAGAGTCTCTGAGTTGGCGGCCTTGCAATGTGAGCCTCCCTACTTAGTTTTTCATGCCGGTAAGGCTGTTATTCGCACTGGATTGGGATTCCTTCCCAAGGTGGTGTTGAGTCGTAACATGAATCAGGAAATAGTAGTTCCTTCTTCAAAGGGGAGGTTACTTCACAGGCTGGACATGGTTCGGGCGTTAAAGTTTTATCTTCAGGCCACAAAGGAATTCAGACAGACTTCGTCCTTATTTGTTGTGTATTCAGGGAAGCACAGGGGACAAAGGGCCTCTGCCACTTTTCAATCCTTTTGGTTGAGGAGTGTGATCCATTTGGCATATGAGACAGCGTTACACAAGCCTCCTCAGAAGATTAGGGGTCACTCGACTAGAGCTCTGGCCTCTTCTTGGGCCTTTAAGAATGAGGCTTCTATGGAGCAGATTTGTAAGGCGGCTACTTGGTCTTTCTTACATACTTTTGCAAAATGTTATAAATTTGACGTTTTTGCTTCGGTGGAAGCAGCTTTTGGGGGAAAGGTTCTGCAGGCTGTGGTGCCCTCAGTATAGGATCCGCCTCCTTTTACCCTCCCTTTTTTTTCATTCAGTGTCCTCTAGAGTATTTGTTCCCATAAGTAATGAATGAAACGGTGGTCTCTCCTCCCAATAAGATGGAAAACATAAATGATGCTTACCTGATAATTTAATTTCCATCTGTGGGAGGAGATCCATTACATCCGCCCCTTTCTCCGGTGGGCGGACCTAAATTTATTATTAATCTTCTGGCACCATTTATACCTTGATATTTCTCCTACTGTTCCTTGTTCCCTTGGCAGAATGACTGGGGGTGAGGGGAGTGGGGGAAGTGACCAGGTTCTTAATTGCCACAAGTAATGATTGAAGCAGTGGACTCTCCTCCCACAGATGGAAATGAAATGATCAGGTAAGCATAATTTGTTTTCTCCAACATTGGTGTGTCCGGTCCACTGCGTCATCCATTACTTGTGGGAATATTCTCTTCCCCAACAGGAAATGGCAAAGAGCACAGCAAAAGCTGTCCATATAGCCCCCCCTCAGGCTCCGCCCCCCAGTCATTCTCTTTGCTGCTCTGAACAAGTAGCATCTCCACGGAGATGGTGAAGAGTATGTGGTGTTTAGTTGTAGTTTTTTATTCTGCTATCAAGAGTTTGTTATTTTAAAATAGTGCCGGTTGTACTATTTACTCTAAAACAGAAAGGGATGAAGAGTTCTGTTTAAAAGTGGAGTATGATTTTAGCAGCAGTAACTAAAATCAATTGCTGTTCCCACGCAGGACTGTTGAACCCAGAGAACTTCAGTTGGGGGGAACAGTTAGCAGACTTTTCTGCTCAAGGTATGACTAGTCAATTTTCTAACAAGACTGTGTAATGCTAGAAGACTGTCATTTTCCCTCTTGGGGATCGGTAAGCCATTTTCTTAGACTCTTAACAGAATGAAGGCTTATTATGGGCTATACACTGGTTGACACTCTTGTGGGCTAAATCGATTGCTTTATTTAAGTTTTTTATGTAATCTGAGGTGATTTATAAAACTTTATTGTGGGGGAACGTTTTTAGGCGCCAGGCAGTTGTTTAGACACCTTTCCAGTCAGAGGGGCCTTTCACTATAGTAGGCAGAGCCTCATTTTCGTGCCATAACTGCGCAGTTTCTTTTGGATGCAGTGCATGCAGCTGCATGTGAGAGGGTCTGGTGATCATTGAAAACGTTCCTGGAAGACTTAATTTGGTATCGTATAACTCCTAAGGACAGGTGAAGTCGCAGCAAACGCTGTGGCTGGGACTGTAGTGGGGTTAAGAATTGTTATTTGATTAAACGGCTCCGGTTTCCTCAATTAAGGGGTTAAAAGCTTGATTGGGGTGCAATACTTTTAAAGCATTAAGACTCTGTGGTGAAAATTTGGTAAAGATTGGATATTTCCTTCATAGTTTTTCACACATTCAGAAATAAAGTGTGCTCTGTTTAAAATTTAAAGAGACAGTAACGGTTTTGTTTTAAAACGGTTTTTTTTTTGCATTATTAGCCTGTTTAATCCTGTCTAACATGTCTGTACCTTCAGATAGAACATGTTCTGTATGTATGGAGGCCAAGGTGGTCCCCCCTTCAAATGTATGTGATAATTGTGCCATGGCGTCCAGACAAAGTAAGGACAGTACTGTCACATTTAATAAGGTTGCCCAAGATGATTCCTCAAATGAAGGTAGTGGGGATAGTTCATCATCCTCTCCTTCTGTGTCTACACCAGTTATGCCCGTGCAGGAGACCCCTAGTACATCTAGCGCGCCAATGCTTGTTACTATGCAACAATTAACGGCATTAATGGATAATTCCATAGCTAATATTTTATCCAAAATGCCAGCATTTCAGAGAAAGCGTGATTGCTCAGTTTTAAATACAGTGGAGCAAGTTTATCTGTCATACCCTCACACCAGTCAGAAGTGGCAGTGAGGGAGGGTTTGTCGGAAGGAGAACTTTCAGATTCAGGAAGAATTTCTCAACAGGCAGAACCTGATGTTGTGACGTTTAAATTTAAGTTAGAGCATCTCCGTGCATTACTTAAGGAGGTGCTATCTACTCTGGATGATTGTGACTCTTTGGTCATTCCAGAAAAATTTTGCAAGATGGACAAATTCTTAGTGGTCCCCGTGCACCCTGATGCCTTTCCGATCCCTAAAAGGGTGGCGAGCATAGTGAATAAGGAGTGGGAGAAACCAGGCATACCCTTTGTCCCTCCTCCTATATTTAAGAAATTGTTCCCCATGGTCGACCCAAGGAAGGACACATGGCAAACAGTCCCTAAGGTTGAGGGGGGAGTTTCTACCCTAGCCAAACGCACGACTATTCCCATTGAGGACAATTGTGCTTTCAAAGATCCTATGGATAAAAAATTGGAGGGTTTGCTTAAAAATGTATCTTCCAAGACAAAATTGGTAAGACCCTTTTTGGGCCAGAATTGAAAGAAATTATTTCAGACATCACTGGGGGGGAAGGGCCATGCCCTCCCACAGGATAGGCCTTTTAAGGCTAAGAATAAGTCCAATTTTCGTTCCTTTCACAATTTCAGGAACGGACCGGCTTCTAACTCTGCAGCCTCTAGACAAGAGGGTAACGCTTCCCAGGCTAAACCAGCTTGGAAACCAATGCAAGGCTGGAACAAGGGTAAACAGGCCAAGAAGCCTGCTGCTGCTACCAAGACAGCATGAAGGGGGTAGCCCCCGATCCGGGACCGGATCTAGTAGGGGGCAGACTCTCTCTCTTTGCTCAGGCTTGGACAAGAGATGTTCTGGATCCCTGGGCACTAGAAATAGTCTCTCAGGGTTATCTTCTAGAATTCAAGGAACTGCCCCAAGGGGAAGGTCCGACATGTCTCGCTTGTCTTCAGACCAAATAAGGAGACAGGCATTCTTACATTGTGTAGAAGACCTGTTAAAGATGGGAGTGATACACTCAGTTCCAACTGTGGAACAAGGTCAGGGGTTTTACTCAAACCTGTTTGTAGTTCCCAAAAAAGAGGGAACTTTCAGACCAATTCTGGATTTAAAAATTCTAAACAAATTTCTCAGAGTTCCATCGTTCAAAATGGAAACCATTCGAACAATTTTACCTACAATCCAGGAGGGTTAATATATGACTACCGTGGATTTAAAGGATGCGTACCTACATATTCCTATCCACAAAGATCATCATCAGTTCCTAAGGTTCGCCTTTCTGGACAAACATTACCAGTTCGTGGCTCTTCCATTCGGTTTAGCCACTGCTCCCAGAATTTTCACAAAGGTGCTAGTGTCCCTTCTAGCAGTTCTAAGACAGAGGGGCATTGCAGTGGCACCTTATTTAGACGACATTCTAATTCAAGCGTCGTCTCTTTCCAAGGCAAAGGCTCATACAGACATTGTTCTAGCCTTTTTCAGATCTCACGGGTGGAAGGTGGACGTAGAAAAGAGTTCCCTGTCTCCGTCAACAAGAGTTCCCTTTTTGGGAACAATAATAGATTCTTTAGAAATGAAGATCTTCCTGACAGAGGTCAGAAAGTCGAAGCTTCTAAACGCTTGTCAAGTTCTTCACTCTATTCTGCAGCCTTCCATAGCTCAGTGCATGGAAGTAGTAGGATTGATGGTTGCAGCAATGGACATAGTTCCTTTTGCTCGAATTCATCTAAGACCATTACAACTGTGCATGCTCAATCAGTGGAATGGGGACTATGCAGACTTGTCTCCCCAGATTCAAGTAGACCAGGTAACCAGAGATTCACTCCGTTGGTGGTTGACTCAGGATCACCTGTCTCAGGGAATGAGTTTCCGCAGACCAGAGTGGGTCATTGTCACGACCGACGCCAGTCTATTAGGCTGGGGCGCGGTATGGGACTCCCTGAAAGCTCAGGGTCTATGGTCTCGGGAAGAGTCCCTTCTCCCGATAAACATCCTGGAACTGAGAGCGATATTCAATGCGCTCCGGGCTTGGCCTCAACTAGCGAAGGCCGGATTCATAAGATTCCAGTCGGACAACATGACGACTGTAGCTTACATCAACCATCAGGGAGGAACAAAGAGTTCCTTGGCGATGAGAGAGGTATCCAAGATCATCAAATGGGCGGAGGATCACTCCTTCCACCTATCTGCAATTCACATCCCAGGAGTAGACAACTGGGAGGTGGATTATTTGAGTCGTCAGACTTTCCATCCGGGGGAGTGGGAACTCCATCCGAGGTCTTTGCCCAGTTAACCCAATTATGGGGCATTCCAGACATGGATCTGATGGCGTCCCATCAGAACTTCAAGGTTCCTTGCTACGGGTCCAGATCCAGGGATCCCACGGCGACTCTAGTGGATGCATTAGTGGCGCCTTGGTCGTTCAACCTAGCTTATGTGTTTCCACCGTTTCCTCTCCTTCCCAGGCTCGTAGCCAGGATCAAACAGGAGAAGGCCTCGGTGATTCTGATAGCTCCTGCGTGGCCACGCAGGACTTGGTATGCAGACCTGGTGAATATGTCATCGGCTCCACCATGGAAGCTACCTTAGAGACAGGATCTTCTAGTACAAGGTCCATTCGAACATCCAAATCTAGTTTCTCTGCAACTGACTGCTTGGAAATTGAACGCTTGATTTTATCCAAGCGTGGATTTTCAAATTCAGTGATTGATACTCTGGTCCAAGCCAGAAAACCTGTGACTAGAAAGATTTACCATAAAATATGGAAAAAATATATCTGTTGGTGTGAATCCAAGGGATTCTCCTGGAGTAAAATTAAAATTCCTAAGATTCTTTCCTTTCTCCAAGAGAGTTTGGATAAAGGGTTGTCAGCGAGTTCTCTAAAGGGACAGATTTCTGCTTTATCTGTCTTGTTACACAAACGACTGGCAGCTGTGCCAGATGTACAAGCTTTTGTACAGGCTTTGGTCAGAATCAAGCCTGTCTACAGACCCATGACTCCTCCTTGGAGTCTAAATTTAGTTCTTTCAGTTTTTCAAGGGGTTCCGTTTGAACCTTTACATTCCGTAGATATCAAGTTACTATCTTGGAAAGTTCTGTTTTTGGTTGCTATTTCTTCTAGAAGAGTTTCTGAATTATCTGCTTTGCAGTGTGATCCACCCTATCTGGTGTTCAATTCAGATAAGGTTGTTTTGCGTACTAAGCCTGGTTTTCTTCCAAAAGTTGTTTCCAACAAGAATATTAACCAGGAAATAGTTGTTCCTTCTCTGTGTCCGAAACCAGTTTCAAAGAAGGAACGTTTGTTACACAATTTAGATGTAGTCTGTGCTTTAAAGTTCTATTTAGAAGCAACAAAGGATTTTAGACAAACCTCATCTTTGTTTTGTCGTTTTCTCTGGTAAGAGGAGAGGACAAAAAGCCTCTGCTACCTCTCTTTCTTTCTGGCTGAAAAGCATTATCCGATTGGCTTATGAGACTGCCGGACGGCAGCCTCCTGAACGAATCACAGCTCACTCTATTAGGGCTGTGGCTTCCACATGGGCCTTCAAGAACGAGGCTTCTGTTGATCAGATATGTAAGGTAGCGACTTGGTCTTCTCTGCACACTTTTGCCAAATTCTACAAATTTGATACTTATGCTTCTTCGGAGGCTATTTTTGGGAGAAAGGTTTTGCAAGCCGTGGTGTCTTCCATTTAGGTAACCTGATTTGCTCCCTCCCTTCATCCGTGTCCTGGAGCTTTGGTATTGGTTCCCACAAGTAATGGATGACGCCGTGGACCGGACACACCAATGTTGGAGAAAACAGAATTTATGCTTACCTGATAAATTACTTTCTCCAACGGTGTGTCCGGTCCACGGCCCGCCCTGGTTTTTTAATCAGGTTTGAACAGTTTTTTTCTCTATACACTACAGTCACCACGGCACCTTATAGTTTCTCCTTTTTTTCTCCTAACCGTCGGTCGAATGACTGGGGGGCGGAGCCTGAGGGGGGGCTATATGGACAGCTTTTGCTGTGCTCTTTGCCATTTCCTGTTGGGGAAGAGAATATTCCCACAAGTAATGGATTACACCGTGGACCGGACACACCGTTGGAGAAAGTAATTTATCAGGTAAGCATAAATTCTGTTTTTGAAGTGGGCGGCTGGAGCACAGGGTATTAGAATATCATGGCTTGTTAAAAAACTAAGTTACAGTGCATCTTTATTAGACGTTATCAATTAAAGTCCATCTAAAATATTACTCAGATTCTAAATCATGTCAAGTTTACCATTACCTTAAATTGCTTAAATGTTTTACCTTCCTTTTATATTGTGAAAATGATTTAAACACAGCTTAATCCCGAGAAGAGACTCTATGTAGTATTATGTTGCATTACCTAATTATGCGACTTTACAGTTTTGTAAATCAGTCTCTAAGCTTCAAATTATAAGAAAAAAAAAGTTTTTAACGTTCTCTGAATAACAAATGTGCCTTTTTAAAGTCCATGTGATAGAAAGTAAATCAACATGCACATGTGGCTTTATTGAAAGTTTCTCTAAAATGATTCTTTGGATTTCATGAGAGTGCTCCCAGACAAAACAATCTCTAATTGAATGCTTAGTTGGATGCATCTGAGCTGTTCAGTGGTCGCTTCTATTTCTTTATACAATATAGAAGCATTCATTCGTTTTAATGGAATATTTACTGGAGCTCAGCTGAGTACAGCAATAATACAAGTTCACAGAGAAGAATCAGAACAGGAAAAAGTTATGCTGTATCGACTAAGTTTTAATAAAGTTAGTTTAGTTATTTGTACTCAGAACAGTAATTTAATTTGTTTTTAAATGGGTCAAAACAGCCAGATATTCTTTTTTTCCCCCCATGACTTAAATACTGACATATAGCTCAATATATTTATTTTTCATTAACAAAAACATTGTGAGTTGGAGACTGCAATAAAGTAAAATACATATGAATTTGTTATGATTTTCTCTTTGTCTCTGTTTTTTTGGATAGTGAAAAGATGTTTGTTGTTGTTGTTTTTTTTTAAGCATAATTAAGGGAATGTACGTTTGACAGACCAATACTCCATTTCTGTAGATTAATGTTATATAGATCTTAAACCTTAGACGCCGTTTTGATGTTACATGCTGTCCTAAAAGAGCTGTGCTTAAACACCTTTAGGACCGCACAGAATGTCCTACCCTTTTGTCGTCCTGCTTCCTCCTGGTTTTAGGTAATGGAAAATCCAACTGGGGGAGTGCCTAGCATCAGTCTTTAATTAAGAGGATTGGACCGAGCGCTACAATGGGGCCTTAAGCTTACTAACAATAAGCCTCCTAGTGGGCTGAAAATAGTACTAATACGAAAAGGTGAGAGTAAGCGCTAAGCCTTTTAAGCTTATTTAGCGCTTACTCTCACCTTTTCGTAGGCAGTCCCCCATAATAGGATCCCCGCTTTACAAATAACCGATATTCACAACTATTTTTTAAGATGGAAAAATAACTTTTTAAATACATTTGTATTATATTTGTGTTGGCTCTGCATCTTCCCTTTAACATACTTAAAGGGAAAGAAAAGTCAAAATTTAAATGTGCATGGGTGCATTTAAATTTGAAATTGAAGCATTTTTGCAATATACTTTCATTAAATGTCTACATTTAGCCACCAATCGGCAAGCACTACCCAAGTGCTAAACCAAAGATTAGCCGGCTTGTAAGCTTTCATTCCTTCTTTTTCAGATAAAGATACCAAGAACGAAGAAAAATATATAATAGGAGTTAATTAGAAAGTTGCTTAAAATTGCATGCTCTATCTGAATCATGAAAGAAAACATTTGGTTTCAGTATCCCTTTAATTCATCCCAATAGTTCTCAGTGGGGCATCATTATGACATTTCACTGGAATTGAAGGGCATAGCCCAAACCCTGATAAACAGCACCAGACCATGATTCCTACTCCACAGTAGGCACTGTGGATTACAATAGCATTCCCCTTGCATAAGACACACCCAGATTCATCAGATGAGCCAAAACACCCAAAAAGAAAATAATAGCCCGCTTCTTATAATTATTTAACATTTACTTAATTGCAGTGTGAGTGTTAGTATCATATTTTTAGCACAGCCAGCTAATAGGGATAATACTTCTGAAAAATTAGTTCAGCATGGAGCATATAAATCAGGGATGGGGAACCTTGGCCCTCCAGATATTATCTATCTATCTATTGGGTACTTGTAAAGCGCAAACTAATCACCCGTGAGGGTCTCAAGGCACTTTACATTTCTCATGATGCTCAGCTGGACTTAAGAGTGCCTAAGAATCATGGGTAATGTAGTTCTGAAACATCAGGAGTGCCAAGGATCCCCATATAGATATACCCTGTGTATCGGCATTTTAAACAGTGTCTCTGCTCAGAGAGCTGTCAGTACCTTGCATCATATAAATAATAATACAAGCCACTGCCACTTGTAAAGCAGAAATGCTGTTTTAGTTACAATGCTGGTGCTCGGTGCATATCTAGATATGCTTCACATGTACATACCCAGTGATAGCTCTCCATAAACAGTGGAAGATTTTACTAGAAGCATTTATAATAGTACACTGACATGGCAAAAATAAATATATTCAGAATTACATTTTTTTTTTTAAATAAAATGTGTGAATTACAGTTCTGGCTTGAATGTTATTTTAAAGGGGCATTACACAATTTGAGATTGTGATGTGAAATATTTATTTAAATATTAATTATGAATTATGGGTGCCACTATGTTGTTTCCCTTATCCAAGATAATGTGTGCAAACAATAATTGCATGGAATAGAGCAACGTCAAACAGTAATAAATTAAATTACTTTAACATTATAATATAATCCACACATCTTTTATTTGACATAATTGTGCTTAGCAGAAGAGATTAGATAAGGAAAAACCCTAGGTTTCAACATGGTGCCCCCCATTACCTTATAGAAGTTAAAACCTTACTCTTACTTATTTAATATGTAAACAACCATTATTCTTTTAAAAATATATATCTATTTGATATTCTCTTGAAAAACATTTAGTTGAATGCATCATTATATCTAGTCTGGTATTTATTTACTGTTCAATTTCCCTTTAACTAATCCAAAATTGCTGCTCTTTTAATAGATTATAATGGCTCACAAGAGGAAGCCAATAAATCTCTCTTCTTGCACAAACAGTTTTCATAATGCAAATTCGATTATTCATGTTTCTAAGTTACCGATCTTGAAATCCTAGAGCTTTCTAGTGAACATAATAATTTTAGGATTTCATTTCTAAATATTACATTGTGCCTATTTTTTTTTTTTACCTTATTGCAACATTCAAATTATTCATTTAAATTGTCATTCCACACAAAATAAGTATTTACTGTGCATCATTCATTTGTAGCCTTTTGAGACTTTCTTTTCTGTTGGATCTAATTGCACTTAACAACATGTTGATAACAATTGATTTTTCACTTGTTCTTCATTGTCAAAGAGAAAGGCAACCTGCCTTTTTGTATCAGAATCTTTTTTTGTGTCAAACTAAGTAAAACATGAAATGTGTTAAGGTAGGAATATTTGTGTGTAAGGAAGGAGAGAAAAGAATGACATAAATTGAAGGATTTATACTATTTTAGAAAATTTAATTTTTTTATCCCAGATTTGCCTGTATTCTTGTTTAAAATAATCACATTACTGCATGAAGTCAGGCTTGGCACCAACTGGCCCTGATTTCACACACGGCTATTGTCTAAGAGGTGGAAATGTCACCTCAGCAAAATAGCGTTCTGCCGTGGGCTGCCTTAGCAGCTCAGTGTGGTGAACACTGCAAACAAATAAAGGAGCTTTCAGCATGAAGTATTTTATACTTCATGAATGAAAGTTCCTTTTATTTGTTCCAATGGTCAATCGTAGCCTTTCAGAAACGCTAGGATTTGCCATCACTTTAAATCTTTGTTATTAATTTGTATTTGCCTAAAGTATATAGAGCATGCATGACACCATATAGGAAGCTTTCTTGAAAGCGAAGCTTTGTATCTGGGAGGGCGCTGGATGTGCTAAGCACTCTCCCACCTGGGTGCTAAGCTGTTTTAAGTTTTTTTTTTTTTAATCTTATTTTTTTTAAATCTTGGGGATTTAAAAGATCCCCAAGACTTACACTGTTGGAAACATTAGGTGATTACCTTTCCAACGGTGGGTCTTGGGGGTCTGTAGCTTATGAGATACAGGCTTCTAAGCAGCGTGCCCCCTGCTCCTATACTTAACATTGTTCATTTTAAATAAAGTTGTGTGGTGACGTCATCACATCGTGGCGCGTGATGTCACCGTGGCTAAACGTGAAGCCTCGCCGATGCCTGTCACTATGCAGGCCCGATCGCCGGGGTAGGAGCGGGTGGGAGCCCCCAGATCTCCCTAAAGGTGAGAGAGTACTAGCGTTGTTAGCACCAGAGTGGGAAACTGCGACGGCTCAGAGCTTTCCAATTTACTTCTATTATCAATTTTGCTTGTCTCTCTTGATATCCTTTGTTAAAGAGTTATCCTGGGTGAGCTCAGGAGTGTGCACGTGGCGTTAGCTATCTGATAGCAGTGTTTGTTTAAAGTAATGTTATACATAGTTGGAAACACTGCTCCATAGACTGCTACAGACATACATTATGTATGCCCCTAAACTAAACTCATCACCCTACCTAGATTTACTTTTTATTAAATGGGATCAATAGAACAAAGTACATTTTAAAGTTGTTTAAAATTGCATGCTCTGTCTGATGCATTAAATGTTGGCTTTACTGTGCCTTTAAATGTTTTAGGGATGCGTATAACAGAGTAGTATTATTTTCTAGTAAACTAATTTGTTTGCAAAACATGCAATGTGTTTTTCTCCAACATAGGTGTGTCCGGTCCACGGCGTCATCCTTACTTGTGGGATATTCTCTTCCCCAACAGGAAATGGCAAAGAGCCCAGCAAAGCTGGTCACATGATCCCTCCTAGGCTCCGCCTACCCCAGTCATTCTCTTTGCCGTTGCACCGGCAACATCTCCACGGAGATGGTTAAGAGTTTTTTGGTGTTTAAATGTAGTTTTTATCCTTCAATCAAGTGTTTGTTATTTTAAAATAGTGCTGGTATGTACTATTTACTCTGAAACAGAAAAGAGATGAAGATTTCTGTTTGTAAGAGGAAGATGATTTTAGCAAACGTTACTAAAATCGATTGCTGTTTCCACACAGGACTGTTGAGATGAAGTAACTTCAGTTGGGGGAAACAGTTGGCAGACTTTTCTGCTTGAGGTATGACTGGCCACATTTTTTTAACAAGACTATGTAATGCTGGAAGGCTGTCATTTCCCCTATGGGGACCGGTAAGCCATTTTCTTCTGTTATGTGTGATCAGTCCACGGGTCATCATTACTTCTGGGATATAACTCCTCCCCAACAGGAAATGCAAGAGGATTCACCCAGCAGAGCTGCATATAGCTCCTCCCCTCTACGTCAGTCCCAGTCATTCTCTTGCACCCAACGACTAGATAGGATGTGTGAGAGGACTATGGTGATTATACTTAGTTTTTATGACTTCAATCAAAAGTTTGTTATTTTACAATAGCACCGGAGCGTGTTATTACTTCTCTGGCAGAGTTTGAGGAAGAATCTACCAGAGTTTTTTTACTATGATTTTAACCGGAGTAGTTAAGATCATATTGCTGTTCTCGGCCATCTGAGGGAGGTAAAAGCTTCAGATCAGGGGACAGCGGGCAGATGAATCTGCATTGAGGTATGTAGCAGTTTTTATTTTCTGAATGGAATTGATGAGAAAATCCTGCCATACCGTTATAATGACATGTATGTATACATTTCAGTATTCTGGGGATGGTATTTCACCGGAACTACTCTGTTAAAAGTCACTAATCCTTTTAATAAGTATTTATCATGTTAAACGTTTTTGCTGGAATGTAGAATCGTTTACATTTCTGAGGTACTGAGTGAATAAATATTTGGGCATTATTTTCCACTTGGCAGTTGTTTGCTTTTAATTGTGACAGTTTCGTTTCTCTTCACTGCTGTGTGTGAGAGGGAGGGGCCGTTTTTGGCGCTCTTTGCTACGCATCAAAAATTTCCAGTCAGCTACTCTTATATTTCCTGCATGATCCGGTTCATCTCTGACAGATCTCAGGGGTCTTCAAACTTCTTTGAGGGAGGTAGATTCTCTCAGCAGAGCTGTGAGAATTTTATATTGACTGTGAATAAAAACGTTGCTCTGTAATTTTTTATGTCAAATTTAATTATTGTTATTTTACTAATGGGAACAAACCTTTACTAAAAGTTGTGTTGTTTTAAAGTTTGATGCTATAACTGTTTTTTCAGTTCATTATTTCAACTGTCATTTAATCGTTTAGTACCTCTTTGAGGCACAGTACGTTTTTGCTAAAAAAGGATTATAACCAAGTTGCAAGTTTAATGCTAGTGTGTTAAACATGTCTGACTCAGAGGAAGATATCTGTGTCATTTGTTCCAATGCCAAGGTGGAGCCCAATAGAAATTTATGTACTAACTGTATTGATGCTACTTTAAATAAAAGTCAATCTGTACAATTTGAACAAATTTCACCAAACAGCGAGGGGAGAGTTATGCCGACTAACTCGCCTCACGCGGCAGTACCTGCATCTCCCGCCCGGGAGGTGCGTGATATTATGGCGCCTAGTACATCTGGGCGACCATTACAGATAACATTACAAGATATGGCTACTGTTATGACTGAAGTTTTGTCTAAATTACCAGAACTAAGAGGCAAGCGTGATCACTCTGGGGTGAGAACAGAGTGCGCTGACAATACTAGGGTCATGTCTGATACTGCGTCACAGCTTGCAGAGCATGAGGACGGAGAGCTTCATTCTGTGGGTGACGGTTCTGATCCAAACAGATTGGATTCAGATATTTCAAATTTTAAATTTAAATTGGAGAACCTCCGTGTATTACTAGGGGAGGTTTTAGCAGCTCTCAATGATTGTAACACCGTTGCAATACCAGAGAAATTGTGTAGGTTGGATAAATACTTTGCGGTACCGGCGAGTACTGACGTTTTTCCTATACCTAAGAGACTAACTGAAATTGTTACTAAGGAGTGGGATAGACCCGGTGTGCCGTTCTCACCCCCTCCAATATTTAGAAAGATGTTTCCAATAGACGCCACCACTCGGGACTTATGGCAAACGGTCCCTAAGGTGGAGGGAGCAGTTTCTACTTTAGCTAAGCGTACCACTATCCCGGTGGAGGATAGCTGTGCTTTTTCAGATCCAATGGATAAAAAATTAGAGGGTTACCTTAAGAAAATGTTTGTTCAACAAGGTTTTATATTGCAACCCCTTGCATGTATCGCGCCGATTACGGCTGCGGCAGCATTTTGGATTGAGTCTCTGGAAGAGAACCTTAGTTCATCTACGCTAGACGACATTACGGACAGGCTTAGAGTCCTTAAACTAGCTAATTCATTCATTTCGGAGGCCGTAGTACATTTAACCAAACTTACGGCTAAGAACTCAGGATTCGCCATCCAGGCACGTAGGGCGCTGTGGCTAAAATCCTGGTCAGCTGATGTTACTTCTAAGTCCAAATTACTTAATATACCTTTCAAGGGGCAGTCTTTATTTGGGCCCGGTTTGAAAGAAATTATCGCTGACATTACAGGAGGTAAGGGCCACGCCCTACCTCAAGACAAAGCCAAAGCTAAGGCTAGACAGTCTAATTTTCGTCCCTTTCGGAATTTCAAAACAGGAGCAGCATCAACCTCCACTGCACCAAAACAGGAGGGAGCTGTTGCTCGTTACAGGCAAGGCTGGAAACCTAACCAGTCCTGGAACAAGGGCAAGCAGGCCAGGAAACCTGCTGCTGCCCCAAAGACAGCATGAACCGAGAGCCCTCGATCCGGGACCGGATCTAGTGGGGGGCAGACTTTCTCTCTTCGCCCAGGCCTGGGCAAGAGATGTTCAGGATCCCTGGGCGCTAGAGATCATATCTCAGGGATACCTTCTAGACTTCAAATTATCTCCCCCAAGAGGGAGATTTCATCTGTCAAGGTTGTCAACAAACCAGATAAAGAAAGAAGCGTTTCTACGCTGTGTACAAGATCTGTTATTAATGGGAGTGATCCATCCGGTTCCGCGGTCGGAACAAGGACAAGGGTTCTACTCAAACCTGTTTGTGGTTCCCAAAAAAGAGGGAACTTTCAGGCCAATCTTAGATTTAAAGATTCTAAACAAATTCCTAAGAGTTCCATCGTTCAAAATGGAAACTATTCGGACAATCTTACCCATGATCCAAAAGGGTCAGTACATGACCACAGTGGATTTAAAAGATGCTTACCTTCACATACCGATTCACAAAGATCATCACCGGTACCTAAGGTTTGCCTTCTTAGACAGGCACTACCAGTTTGTAGCTCTTCCATTCGGATTGGCTACGGCTCCAAGAATCTTCACAAAGGTTCTGGGTGCCCTTCTGGCGGTACTAAGACCGCGAGGGATTTCGGTAGCTCCGTATCTAGACGACATTCTAATACAAGCTTCAAGCTTTCAAACTGCCAAGTCTCATACAGAGTTAGTTCTGGCATTTCTAAGGTCGCATGGATGGAAAGTGAACGAAAAGAAGAGTTCTCTTTTTCCTCTCACAAGAGTTCCATTCTTGGGGACTCTTATAGATTCTGTAGAAATGAAGATTTACCTGACAGAAGACAGGTTAACAAAGCTTCTAAATGCATGCCGTGTCCTTCATTCCATTCAACACCCGTCAGTAGCTCAATGCATGGAGGTGATCGGCTTAATGGTAGCGGCAATGGACATAGTACCTTTTGCACGCCTACACCTCAGACCGCTGCAATTGTGCATGCTAAGTCAGTGGAATGGGGATTACTCAGATTTGTCCCCTACTCTGAATCTGAATCAAGAGACCAGAAATTCTCTTCTATGGTGGCTTTATCGGCCACACCTGTCCAGGGGGATGCCATTCAGCAGGCCAGACTGGACAATTGTAACAACAGACGCCAGCCTACTAGGTTGGGGCGCTGTCTGGAATTCTCTGAAGGCTCAGGGACTATGGAATCAGGAGGAGAGTCTCCTTCCAATAAACATTCTGGAATTGAGAGCAGTTCTCAATGCCCTTCTGGCTTGGCCCCAATTAACAACTCGGGGGTTCATCAGGTTTCAGTCGGACAACATCACGACTGTAGCTTACATCAACCATCAGGGAGGGACAAGAAGCTCCCTAGCAATGATGGAAGTATCAAAGATAATTCGCTGGGCAGAGTCTCACTCTTGCCACCTGTCAGCAATCCACATCCCGGGAGTGGAGAACTGGGAGGCGGATTTTTTGAGTCGCCAGACTTTTCATCCGGGGGAGTGGGAACTTCATCCGGAGGTCTTTGCCCAAATACTTCGACGTTGGGGCAAACCAGAGATAGATCTCATGGCGTCTCGCCAGAACGCCAAACTTCCTCACTACGGGTCCAGATCCAGGGATCCGGGAGCGGTTCTGATAGATGCTTTGACAGCACCTTGGAACTTCGGGATGGCTTATGTGTTTCCACCCTTCCCGCTGCTTCCTCGATTGATTGCCAAAATCAAACAGGAGAGAGCATCAGTGATTCTAATAGCGCCTGCATGGCCACGCAGGACTTGGTATGCAGATCTAGTGGACATGTCATCCTGTCCGCCTTGGTCTCTACCTCTAAGACAGGACCTTCTGATACAGGGTCCATTCAGACATCAAAATCTAACTTCTCTGAAGCTGACTGCTTGGAAATTGAACGCTTGATTTTATCAAAACGTGGTTTTTCTGAGTCGGTTATTGATACCCTGATACAGGCTAGGAAGCCTGTTACCAGAAAGATTTACCATAAAATATGGCGTAAATACCTATACTGGTGCGAATCCAAACGTTACTCCTGGAGTAAGGTTAGGATCCCTAGGATATTGTCCTTTCTACAAGAAGGTTTAGAAAAGGGTTTATCAGCTAGTTCATTAAAGGGACAGATTTCAGCTCTGTCCATCTTGTTACACAGGCGTCTGTCAGAAAATCCAGACGTCCAGGCCTTTTGTCAGGCTTTAGCTAGGATCAAGCCTGTGTTTAAAGCTGTTGCTCCGCCATGGAGTTTAAACTTAGTTCTTAACGTTTTACAGGGTGTTCCGTTTGAACCCCTTCATTCCATTGATATAAAATTGTTATCTTGGAAAGTTCTGTTTTTAATGGCTATTTCCTCGGCTCGAAGAGTCTCTGAGTTATCAGCTTTACATTGTGATTCTCCTTATCTGATTTTTCACTCAGACAAGGTAGTTCTGCGTACTAAACCTGGGTTCTTACCTAAGGTAGTCACTAACAGGAATATCAATCAAGAGATTGTTGTTCCATCCTTGTGTCCAAATCCTTCTTCAAAGAAGGAACGTCTTCTACACAATCTGGATGTAGTTCGTGCCCTCAAGTTCTACTTGCAGGCAACTAAAGATTTTCGCCAAACTTCTTCCCTGTTTGTCGTTTATTCTGGACAGAGGAGAGGTCAAAAAGCTTCTGCTACCTCTCTCTCTTTTTGGCTTCGTAGCATAATACGTTTAGCCTATGAGACTGCTGGACAGCAGCCTCCTGAAAGAATTACAGCTCACTCCACTAGAGCTGTGGCTTCCACTTGGGCCTTTAAGAATGAGGCCTCTGTTGAACAGATTTGCAAGGCTGCAACTTGGTCTTCGCTTCATACTTTTTCCAAATTTTACAAATTTGACACTTTTGCTTCTTCGGAGGCTATTTTTGGGAGAAAGGTTCTTCAGGCAGTGGTTCCTTCTGTATAATGAGCCTGCCTATCCCTCCCGTCATCCGTGTACTTTTGCTTTGGTATTGGTATCCCAGAAGTAATGATGACCCGTGGACTGATCACACAAAACAGAAGAAAACATAATTTATGCTTACCTGATAAATTCCTTTCTTCTGTTGTGTGATCAGTCCACGGCCCGCCCTGTTTTAAGGCAGGTAAATATCTTTTAAATTATACTCCAGTCACCACTTCACCCTTGGTTACTCCTTTCTCGTTGATTCTTGGTCGAATGACTGGGACTGACGTAGAGGGGAGGAGCTATATGCAGCTCTGCTGGGTGAATCCTCTTGCATTTCCTGTTGGGGAGGAGTTATATCCCAGAAGTAATGATGACCCGTGGACTGATCACACAACAGAAGAAAGGAATTTATCAGGTAAGCATAAATTATGTTTTCTTAGATTAAGTAAAAGAATAAAGGGCTTCATAAGGGCTTAAAAAACTGGTAGACATTTTTCTGGGCTAAAACGATTACTTTGCTAAGCATATTTGGCAGATTATAACTCTTAATAGTTATTATAATCTTGGGGATTGTTGTAAAAAAACGTCAGGCACTGTATTGGACACCTTTTTCAGATGGGGGCCTTTTCTAGTCATAGGCAGAGCCTCATTTTCGCGCCACTAATGCGCAGTTGTTTTTGGAGAGCAAGGCATGCAGATGCATGTGTGAGGAGCTAAGAACCACTGAAAAAGCTTATAGAAGGCGTCATTTGGTATCGTATTCCCTTCTGGGCTTGGTTGGGTCTCAGCAAAGCAGATACCTGGGACTGTATAGTGGTTAAATGTAAAAACGGCTCCGGTTCCGTTATTTTAAGGGTTAAAGCTTTCAAATTTGTTGTGCAATACTTTTAAGGCTTTAAGACACTGTGGTGAAATTTTGGTGAATTTTGAACAATTCCTTCATACTTTTTCACATATTCAGTAATAAAGTGTGTTCAGTTTAAAATTTAAAGAGACAGTAACGGTTTTATTTTAAAACGTTTTTTGTACTTTGTTGACAAGTTTAAGCCTGTTTAACATGTCTGAACCATCAGATAAGCGATGTTCTATATGTATGAAAGCCAAGGTTTCTCCCCATTTAAATTTATGTGATGATTGTGCCATAGTGTCCAAACAAAGTAGGGGCAATGATGCCACAGATAATGATATTGCCCAAGATGATTCCTCAAATGAGGGGAGTAAGCATGGTACTGCATCATCCCCTTCTGTGTCTACACCAGTTTTGCCCACACAAGAGGCCCCTAGTACATCTAGTGCGCCAATACTTATTACCATGCAACAATTAACGGCTGTAATGGATAATTCTATTGCAAACATTTTATCCAAAATGCCTACTTATCAGAGAAAGCGCGATTGCTCTGTTTTAAACACTGAAGAGCAAGAGGACGCTGATGATAACTGTTCTGACATACCCTCACACCAATCTGAAGGGGCCAGGAGGGAGGTTTTGTCTGAGGGAGAAATTTCAGATTCAGGAAAAATTTCTCAACAAGCTGAACCTGATGTTGTAACATTTAAATTTAAATTAGAACATCTCCGCGCACTGCTTAAGGAGGTATTATCTACTCTGGATGATTGTGACAATTTGGTCATTCCAGAGAAATTATGTAAGATGGACAAGTTCCTAGAGGTTCCGGTGCCCCCCGATGCTTTTCCTATACCCAAGCGGGTGGCGGACATAGTAAATAAGGAGTGGGAAAAGCCCGGCATACCTTTTGTTCCTCCCCCTATATTTAAGAAATTATTTCCTATAGTCGACCCCAGAAAGGACTTATGGCAGACAGTCCCCAAGGTCGAGGGGGCGGTTTCTACTCTAAACAAACGCACTACTATTCCTATAGAGGACAGTTGTGCTTTCAAAGATCCTATGGATAAAAAATTAGAGGGTTTGCTTAAAAAGATGTTTGTTCAGCAAGGTTACCTTCTACAACCAATTTCATGCATTGTTCCTGTCACTACAGCAGCGTGTTTCTGGTTCGAAGAACTAGAAAAGTCGCTCAATAAAGAATCTTCGTATGAGGAGGTTATGGACAGAGTTCAAGCACTTAAATTGGCTAACTCTTTTATTTTAGATGCCGCTTTGCAATTAGCTAGATTAGCGGCGGAAAATTCAGGGTTTGCTATCGTGGCGCGCAGAGCGCTTTGGCTAAAGTCTTGGTCAGCGGATGTGTCTTCCAAGACAAAATTGCTTAACATCCCTTTCAAGGGTAAAACACTGTTTGGTCCTGATTTGAAAGAGATTATTTCAGACATCACCGGGGGAAAGGGCCACGCCCTTCCTCAGGATAGGTCTTTTAAGGCTAAAAATAAGCCTAATTTTCGTCCCTTTCGCAGAAACGGACCAGCCTCTAATTCTACATCCTCTAAGCAAGAGGGTAATACTTCTCAACCCAAACCAGCCTGGAGACCGATGCAAGGCTGGAACAAGGGTAAGCAGGCCAAGAAGCCTGCCACTGCTACCAAAACAGCATGAAGGGATGCCCCCGATCCGGGACCGGATCTGGTGGGGGGCAGACTTTCTCTCTTTGCTCAGGCTTGGGCAAGAGATGTTCAGGATCCTTGGGCACTAGAAATAGTTTCTCAGGGTTATCTCCTGGAATTCAAGGAACTACCCCCAAGGGGAAGGTTCCACAGGTCTCAATTATCTTCAAACCAAATAAAAAGACAGGCATTCTTACATTGTGTAGAAGACCTGTTAAAGATGGGAGTAATTCATCCAGTTCCAATAGGAGAACAAGGGATGGGGTTTTACTCCAACCTGTTCATAGTTCCCAAAAAAGAGGGAACATTCAGACCAATTTTAGATCTCAAGATCCTAAACAAATTTCTCAGGGTTCCATCGTTCAAAATGGAAACCATTCGAACGATCCTTCCTACCATCCAGGAAGGTCAATTTATGACCACGGTGGATTTAAAGGATGCATACCTACATATTCCTATCCACAAGGAACATCATCAGTTCCTAAGGTTCGCTTTTCTGGACAAGCATTACCAGTTTGTGGCACTTCCATTCGGATTAGCCACTGTTCCGAGAATTTTCACAAAGGTACTAGGGTCCCTTCTAGCGGTTCTAAGACCAAGGGGCATTGCAGTAGTACCTTATTTGGACGACATCCTGATTCAAGCGTCGTCTCTGTCAAAAGGCTCATACGGACATCGTCCTAGCCTTTCTCAGATCTCACGGATGGAAAGTGAACAAAGAAAAAAGTTCTCTGTCCCCGTCAACAAGAGTTCCCTTCTTGGGAACAATAATAGATTCCTTAGAAATTAGGATTTTTCTGACAGAGGTCAGAAAATCAAAACTTCTAAGCTCTTGTCAAGTACTTCATTCTGTTCTTCGTCCTTCCATAGCGCAGTGCATGGAAGTAATAGGATTGATGGTTGCAGCAATGGACATAGTTCCTTTTGCACGAATTCATCTAAGACCATTACAACTGTGCATGCTCAGACAGTGGAATGGGGATTATACAGACTTGTCTCCGACGATTCAAGTAGATCAAAAGACCAGAGATTCACTCCGTTGGTGGCTGATCCTGGACAACCTGTCACAGGGAATGAGCTTCCGCAGACCAGAGTGGGTCATTGTCACGACCGACGCCAGTCTGGTGGGCTGGGGCGCGGTCTGGGAACCCCTGAAAGCTCAGGGTCTATGGTCTCGTGAAGAATCTCTTCTCCCGATAAACATTCTGGAACTGAGAGCGATATTCAATGCTCTCAAGGCTTGGCCTCATCTAGCAAAGGCCAAATTCATAAGGTTTCAATCAGACAACATGACGACTGTTGCATATATCAACCATCAGGGGGGAACAAGGAGTTCCCTGGCGATGGAGGAAGTGACCAAGATAATTCAATGGGCGGAGGATCACTCCTGCCACTTGTCTGCAATCCACATCCCAGGAGTGGAAAATTGGGAAGCGGATTTTCTGAGTCGTCAGACATTCCATCCGGGGGAGTGGGAACTCCATCCGGAAATCTTTGCCCAAATAACTCAATTATGGGGCATTCCAGACATGGATCTGATGGCCTCTCGACAGAACTTCAAGGTTCCTTGTTACGGGTCCAGATCCAGGGATCCCAAGGCGACTCTAGTAGATGCACTAGTAGCACCTTGGACCTTCAACCTAGCTTATGTATTCCCACCGTTTCCTCTCATTCCCAGGCTGGTAGCCAGGATCAATCAGGAGAGGGCTTCGGTGATCTTGATAGCTCCTGCGTGGCCACGCAGGACTTGGTATGCAGACCTGGTGAATATGTCATCGGCTCCACCATGGAAGCTACCTTTGAGACAGGACCTTCTTGTTCAAGGTCCATTCGAACATCCGAATCTGGTTTCCCTCCAACTGACTGCTTGGAGATTGAACGCTTGATTTTATCAAAGCGTGGGTTTTCAGATTCTGTAATAGATACTCTGATTCAGGCTAGAAAGCCTGTAACTAGAAAAATTTACCATAAAATATGGAAAAAATATATCTGTTGGTGTGAATCTAAAGGATTCCCATGGAACAAGATAAAAATTCCTAAGATTCTATCCTTTCTACAAGAAGGTTTGGAGAAAGGATTATCTGCAAGTTCTCTGAAGGGACAGATCTCTGCTTTATCTGTTTTACTTCACAAAAGGCTGGCAGCTGTGCCAGACGTTCAAGCGTTTGTTCAGGCTCTGGTTAGAATCAAGCCTGTTTACAGACCTTTGACTCCTCCCTGGAGTCTAAATCTAGTTCTTTCAGTTCTTCAAGGGGTTTCGTTTGAACCCTTACATTCCGTAGATATTAAGTTATTATCTTGGAAAGTTTTGTTTTTGGTTGCAAATTTCTTCTGCTAGAAGAGTTTCAGAGTTATCTGCTCTGCAGTGTTCTCCGCCCTATCTGGTGTTCCATGCAGATAAGGTTGTTTTGCGTACTAAGCCTGGTTTTCTTCTGAAAGTTGTTTCCAACAAAAATATTAACCAGGAGATAGTTGTACCTTCTTTGTGTCCGAATCCAGTTTCAAAGAAGGAACGTTTGTTACACAATCTGGACGTAGTCCGTGCTCTAAAATTCTATTTAGAGGCTACTAAAGATTTCAGACAAACATCTTCTTTGTTTGTTGTTTATTCTGGTAAAAGGAGAGGTCAAAAACCAACTTCTACCTCTCTTTCTTTTTGGCTTAAAAGCATTATCCGATTGGCTTATGAGACTGCCGGACGGCAGCCTCCTGAAAGAATCACAGCTCACTCCACTAGGGCTGTGGCTTCCACATGGGCCTTCAAGAACGAGGCTTCTGTTGACCAGATATGTAAGGCAGCGACTTGGTCTTCACTGCACACGTTTGCCAAATTTTACAAATTTGATACTTTTGCTTCTTCGGAGGCTATTTTTGGGAGAAAGGTTTTGCAAGCCGTGGTGCCTTCCATTTAGGTGACCTGATTTGCTCCCTCCCTTCATCCGTGTCCTAAAGCTTTGGTATTTGTTCCCACAAGTAAGGATGACGCCGTGGACCAGACACACCTATGTTGGAGAAAACAGAATTTATGCTTACCTGATAAATTACTTTCTCCAACGGTGTGTCCGGTCCACGGCCCGCCCTGGTTTTTTAATCAGGTCTGATTAATTATTTTCTCTAACTACAGTCACCACGGTATCATATGGTTTCTCCTATGCATATTTCCTCCTGTACGTCGGTCGAATGACTGGGGTAGGCGGAGCCTAGGAGGGATCATGTGACCAGCTTTGCTGGGCTCTTTGCCATTTCCTGTTGGGGAAGAGAATATCCCACAAGTAAGGATGACGCCGTGGACCGGACACACCGTTGGAGAAAGTAATTTATCAGGTAAGCATAAATTCTGTTTTTCCCCATGTGCACACTTGATTTGATATCTAAAAAGCATCCATGCATCATTATGTGGGTCTTTATCATTGAAGGGACATTAAACACTAAATACATGCTAGATAGAATGATGCATTCAAAGAAAAGATTAGTTCATGACTAACATGTAGATGTATTTTTTAAAGTTCATTAGTTGTTTAAAAAGTGACAAAATAAGTGTAAAGTTTTAGTGTCTATAAAACACTGGGAGCTGCCATGTTGTAACTTGTGTTACCTTCTCTGCTGTGGCCAATTAGGGTCAGTTATAAATAGGTCACTAGAGTGTGCAGCCAATGGTTGTGCTGGATTTAACAGTGTTCTGCACTTCCATTTCTAACAGGAACTGAAAAGCTCACAATTTCAGAATGGAATTACAGGCAAAGAAAACAAAATAAATAATGAAATTATTTTGCAGAGTTGTTTTATATATACAATTTATCATTTTATATTACCATTTCAAAGTGTTTAATGTCCCTTTAAAACATTCTTGCATACTTGATTTATACATTACTATCTTATGTATTGTGTC